>NC_065590.1:105168774-105333774 GCF_024542745.1 Macaca thibetana thibetana
GCTGCACTGTAGACAGAGGACCATGTCCCATGCGGGAAGGGAGCTGATTCAAAGAATGTGCAGCCTCTTTATGTGAGCACAAATGTGTCTTGGTGCTCTGAGAGCCCTAAAGGAGGTGTGTGAGGATCAGAGGGATGGAGAGGAGGCGTGGTTCCATTCTCTGCAGGTAACCAGGGGCTTCCCAAGGGAGGAGACCCTCCCACTGACATTTGAAGGAGCTGCAGAATTGACTGGGAGGAGGTTGTGCGATTCCAGGCTGAGGGAGGACCTTACATGAAGACACGGAGGCGTGAGAAAACACCCCATGTCCACAAATCCATGCCAGTCCATCAGAAGCTTCCCTGAGTACTCAGATGTACCAGATGCTGGACTGCGACCCCGGAGGTCATAGGCCTGTCTCCGCTCTCCAGGAGGGACTTTCGGATCCAGACGGTCTAAGAGGTCACAGGCCTGTCTCTGGTCTCCAAGAGTGACGTTCAGATCCAGACGGTCTGAGAGGTCACAGGCCTGTCTCCGCTCTCCAGGAGGGACTTTCGGATCCAGACGGTCTGCGTTTGGTCTTCTCCGAAGGAGCAGATGTTCATCCCTGGCTGTATATTACGGCCTGTGGACCAGGAAACCCAGGAGCACGATCTGGAGAGAGCAGCTCCGCACAGCTTCTCCAACTCTCCACCTTAACGTAGTGTCCGGCCTTCTCGTGTCGGGTTTCGTTGTGTGTTTTTCACAGCTATGAGATGATCTGACACCTGTTGATTGTTGATGTCATCATGCCTTCTATTCGCATCTATCAAACACTGAGACGCTGGCATCCCCAGAGGGACTCAAGCTCCCCACCATTTCTTACTCATCTCTTTTTTGTGTCTGATGTTTTATAATTTATGAGACTGACCTATTTCCAAATGAAATCCATGAGGAACCCTCTTACAGTAAGAGCTGTTGAAGGAAACCCCGGAGAATCCTACAGAGAATTCTAGAATGAGGGGCCTCTGCAGTCGGGTGGCCGACAGAGCCCCCACCTCTCCCAGTGAACAGCCCCCGTGGAAAGAGGATCACGAGTGTGGAAAGCAGGCAGCACAGAGTGGCTCTGATGAGGGCGGCAGCTCCTGGAGCCCCGGCCGGCTTGCCCAGAGTCCCGTGAGACACCTCTTGAAGGCCCCACAATTCCAGAAAACATAGCTGAGGCCCCTTGAGGATCTGATGAGCCCCTTCCTATGACAAATGAGTCACCTGACACCTGAAGTGACAAAGCGACTCTACCTGGGTTCCGTCTGCAGCGGCCACCTCCTCTTCCTCTGGCTCCCTCAGCAAGTTTTCTACACAGACATGAAGGAAGCAATATTGTGTTTCTCTAAAACAGAAATAAAGTATTCTGCAACTCAGATCTTAGACACAAGTGCGGTGACCAGGCATAGCTGCATTTGAAGATACTCCAGCAGAAACGCATGCATTTTCCAGTGGTTGAGGAGGGGAAGCGTTGGGGGCATGCGTGAGCTTCCCTCTGCCTTATCAGACACTCCCTGCTTGGGGCCTGGCTGGAAATGGGTTGGAGCCTTTTCAGCAAAACAGCTCATCGTTCACCTTAAATGAGTGATGTGGTCATTAAAACAAAACAAACAATAAATGACGCACTGAGGACCTATTGTGTGCACTGCAGGATGGTTTTCTCTTGTGCTCCCTGGAGACTGGGCGGCTTCTGAGGAATCAGCAGAGAGAAATAAATGTTCAGCAACCTTCATCTCAGAAGCTGGTGCCAGGGAGGTAGGAAGAGCTGCCCACTGCTGCACCTCTGTAGTTCATAGATGGCAGGTAGATTGATAGATTATAGATGATAGCGATAGACAGATGATAGCTGATAGATGATCAGATAGATAGATAGATAAATAGATAGATAGATGATAGATAGATGATAGGTGATTGATAGATGGGGAGAGGGAGAGATGATAGAGTGGGGAAGATTTATAGAAAGATGACAGAGGTAGGTGAGTGGGAGCTAAACTATGAAGATGCAAAGGCGTAAGGATGATCTAATGACCTTTGAGAACCCCGAGCAGGAGGTTGGGAGAGTGGGGGAGAGGGGAGGGATAAAAGGCTATATATTGGGTACAGCATATACTGCTTAGATAATGGTCCACTAAAATCCCACAAATCAGCATGAAAGAACTTATCCATGTAACCAAAACCACTCGTACCCCAAGAACTATTGAATTTTTTTAAAACTTTCAAAAAAAGATGACGGAGTATATGGATGATAGATGAGATGATAGGTGCATAGATGATAGATGAATAGATGTGCACCCACATCTCTTGGCCTCACACTCAAGCCACATGCCCAGTGAACCCTATCTCAATGGAGCAGGTGCTTGCTGTGACATGCAGCACCCCTCCCTGAGACCCGTGCTCTGCCATACACCTCTGGTTAGAAACTGGACTGGGCATGACCAGTGTCCCAGTCACATGAGGCATCCTCATGGCCCTGAAGACCCCTTCCTGCTCACACAGAGTCATGGGCTGCCGACAGATGGGACGGAGACACTGAATTAGAGAACACAGACTCTAGAAAGAGGAAGCACAATGGATATTTTGAACTTGTCCTCAAGACACATTTCCTGTAAGATTCTACCCCATTTCCATTTGAAACGTGGGTTTTTTTTTTCTTTTCACTAGATTACTGTGTGAGAATTGCCTGTCCAAAACCAGTATTGCCTGTCACAAGAAAATCTTATATCTCTTGTCAACTGAGTTTAGAAAGAAGATAGATAATGATGATGATGATAATAGATAGATAGATAGATAGATAGATAGATAGATAGATAGATGGATGATTGATGATAGATGATTGGTGATAGAAGATAGAATAGGATAGGATAGATAGAATAGGATAGATAGATAGAATAGGATAGATAGTCAGATAGTTAGGTAGATAGACAGCTAGGTAGATAGGCAGATAGATAGATGGTAAGATAGGTAGATATATAGAAAGATCAGATATATAGATAGGTAGATAGAAAGGTAGATAAATCATAGGTAGGTAGATACGAAGATAAATGGATAGAGATGATAGATAGATAGATAGATAGATAGATAGATAGATAGATAGTACTAGGGATGATGAAGAACTACAGCTTGGAACATCGTATTCCATGACAAATATAACAAAAGCGGTCATATTAAGCTCTATTAAATACACAACCCAAGCTATATTTCCACACGTGGTGACTTTACAGTGGGGCAGCATGCACAATTAAGAAATCTCATGAGCTTTCCTTGGACAAGTATTTCTAATGGTCATTTGGAAAGTACATAAATAGGATACGAATAGCTGTGTCCAGCCAAGATATTATCAAACACCACATAGGCACCCCAGGACAGATGGGTTCAGTTACAAGGTTATGCTTCAACAAAATGTGCAGACACGACAGCTTGTAACTGTCCATTACCACAGAAATTAAAATTGGGGAGATACCATGCAGCAAACATTCTTAATCCTCTTTATAATAACCAGGTTTTAAGGTTTATTATTTGTAGCCTGATGCCCATTAAACTGTTGAGCAACTTTGGAAATCTATGTGGAGCAACAGCTGGTATTTTGCTTGCAATAACTTGCTAGAAAATGCATATTTAATAAGCTTAATGATCTCTCTAGAGAGGCATATTTTGCCTGCATAGAGTGTAGTGTGGTGTGTATATATAATATTTTACATATAATATATTTATATATGATTGTAGGCATGATCATAATTCTTTGAGCTAAGAGTGTTCAGATGTATATCTCCATCACCAAACTAAAAAAAGAAACATCTAATCATTCAAGTACCAGAATTTTACATATTTCACAACTGAATAATTTCTTACCAACCACACCAAGACAAAGTCCTCTGTCCTGAACATCTAAAGAAGGGGCATCTTTAGCCTTTTTTTTTTTTTTTCTGTATTTTCTTATAACTTTTCCCTGGTGCAAACACATAGCAGGTAGAATCATACTTTTTTTTTTTTTTTTGAGGTGGAGTCTCTGTCTGTACCCCAAGCTGGAGTGCAGTGGCCTGATCTTGGCTCTGCCTCCTAGGTTTAAGAGATTCTCCTGCCTCAGCCTCCTGAGTAGCTGGGATTACAGGTGCACACCACCGTGCCCGGCTAATTTCCTTCCTTCCCTTCCTTCCTTCCTTCCTTCCTTCCTTCTTCCTTCCTTCCTTCCTTCCTTCTTTCCTTTTCTTTCTTTCTTTATTTCTTTTCTCTCTCTCTCTCTTTCTTTCCTTCTTTTTTTATTAAGTAGAGACCAAGTTTGGCCTGGCTGGCCTCAAACTTCTGATCTCCGGTGATCCACTCCCAAAGTGCTGGGATTACAGGCATGAGCCACTGCACTCGGCCAGAATCATACATGTTTATAAAGCTTGTTTCTCACTTTTTCAAATCAATTGTAATTACTGTCATTCAAGGTGGTGGTACTGCTGTAACTTCAGGGGTCCCTGGAAAAGAGAACGGCACCTGTGCCGTCTTTGAGGACTCCTGACAGTGGAAGGTAGAGCAGCCACTTGCTGCTGATGTTGTCACAGTGATTGCTGTGAACACAGCACACGAAGCAGAGAATCTCTTCATGGGTGCACTAAGTGCAGTCTCATCATCTGTACTGCTATGCTAACGTTCGATGTGTCCTAGCGCCTTCCTGACGTAGAGCACTGGTGTGGACGTATGCGTGGTCACAAAGACCACACTGAAAATGTCACTGGGACAGACTGACTGCAGGTGTGGTGTTTGTTTTCCGCAGTTTCCTCTCTGGACACGTTCCTCTACGTGACCGTGGCTGGGGCGTCTAACAGGCAGTGGCCGTGGCCAGGACATCTAACAGGCAGCGGCCGTGGCTGGGATGTCTAACAGACAGTGGCCGTGGCTGTGGCGTCTAACGGGCAGTGAGTGCCAGCAGCAGTGGCTGCTCAGGCTCCCATTTGCAGTGTGTTTTCTGACTCACAGTGACTTCAGCGTTTGTGTTGGCCTGGCAGGGGAGGTGCTTGCTTAGAGGGTGGAATGTCCAGCTCGGCACGACCTGAGGCTTTGACTTTGTGCATGCCACTTTATTTTCTAGGTGAAAAGATGGATTAGGTGATTTTCAAGCTTTATCCCTCCACCAGATTTCTCCTGTCCTGAGGGTGTTGCACTAGTAAGTAGAGTCCCAGTCACTAGCTTGTAGCAAGCGGGACACTCCAGGGAGCCCCGTCAACCTTCTGAGGTCTTTCACTAAAATGGAACATCACTTGGAGCACCCTGGTAACCCGAGTATATTCATACAGCAGCTGAGTTCGCCAGTCTCACTGCCACGAGGTAGATGGTTAGAATACTTCTGTGGTAACATTATCAACATTCTAGTCTTGCAGGTGGCAAGGGCAGTGAGTTCTGTTTTGACAGGAAAGAGGCAGTATGATTTCCTGAAAAGCAGGTGCTGATAGAAACACACCTAAGCACTGGCAGACCAGTCAATCCACTCAGTCACTGGAAACAAGGTACTGAACACCCACACCTTTGCTTCGCACCATGGGACTTGGACGAATTAATTAGATGGCAAAGGCTCTAAACCAAAAAGAAAACAGCTAAACTGAGGCAATAGGATAAGCACACACGGAAAATCAAGAGTGCCGGGAGGCGGTTGACACTTAGATGGTAAATGTCCAGCGACACAGAGTTGCTAATGCCACAGGACCCTGAATTCCAGGATGAGCAGGAATGACACCGTGGTGAAGGGGACTTGAGATGAGTCTTAAAGGATCAGTAGGAGAGAACATTCCAGCAAGAAGAATCATAATGAGCATAGAGCTCTGGGGTGAGAATGATGGAAAATGGGCAGCAATCGGGAAGGGCGAAGGTGGACACTCAGTGGAATCTCAAATGGTACAGCAAAGGGGTGACCAAATAGTTTAACTTCTTAACAATTAAGTAGAGACTGGGCGTGGTGGCTCATGCCTGTAATCCCAGCACTTTGGGAGGCCAAGGCAGGTGGATCACTTGAGCCCAGGAGTTCAAGACCAGCCCCGGCAACATGGCAAAACTCCATCTCTACAAAAATACAAACATTAGCTGAGCTTGGTAGTATATCCCTGTGGTCCTAGCTACTTGGTAGGCTGAGGTGAGAGGATCACCTGAGCCTGTGGAGGTGGGTGGAAGGAAAGAAGGAAGGAAGGGAGGAAGGGAAGAAGGGAGGGAAGAGAAGGAGGGAGGGAGTGAGGGAGGGAGGAAAGGGAAGGGAAGGAGGGAGGAAAGAAGGAAGGAAGGATGTAAGGAAGGGAGGAAGGAAGGAAGGACATAAGGAAGGAAGGGAGGAAGAAAGGGAGAGGGAGGGAGGGAAGGAAGGAGGGAAGGGAGGGAAGAAGGGAAGGGAGGAAGGAAGGAAGGAAAAGAGGGTGGGAGGGAGAAAGGAAGGGAGAGGGAGGGAGGGAGGAAAGGAGGAGAGGGAAGGAAGGAGGGAAGGGAAGGAAAGAGGTAAGGGAAGGGAAGGGTGGGGAGGAAGGAAGGAAGGGAAGAGAGGGAGGGAAGGAGGGAAGGAAGGAGGTAAGGGAAAGAAGGAGGGAAGGGAAGGAAGGAGGGAAGGGAAAGAAAGGAAGGAAGGAGGAAGAAGGAGCATTGTTGGTGCGGATGACTGGGGCGGGGTGGGGGGGGGTTTGACCCGGCATACAAGGGTTCACATTAGTTCAAGTCTTTCAGCTTTAAAGGAACAGAGACACACTTTGGGAAGTGTGAACTGGAATTTCAAGAAGAAAAAAATAGACATAGAAGAAACAATCCCAGCAGTCAGAGAACCATGTCTCCTGGAAAGCTGGTTTGGAAAACGTGCATGCGAGCCTCCCATTTGCCCTTTATCCACCTCCGAGATGTGCGTCTGCATGCATTGACAAATGGTCAAAGCCCGAGAGGTACCTTTACCCTCATTATTGAGTTGAAAATAACTCGTTTTCTGGAGTTGAAAGAGATTAAATTTAGTGATTATTGTAACTTTATTTGAATCTTGAATTACTATTCAAGATAATAAATATTTAATAACCAGCTATATCATTTTAAGTGACTTTTAAAAGATAAAAAAAAAACTCCCTGCATTCCAGAAACAGATTTTTTTTAAAAATTCCCTAAGAGGGTCAAGTAAACATTTTAAACAATTATTTGTTGAATGTTTTTCATGTATAGAACATGTCTATCAAGTTTAAGAAAATACATAGCTTTCAAATCAGCTACACCTTTGTAACAATACAGAAAAAAAAATAACTTTAAAAGATGCTAAAATATATTTAAAGTAATATTTAAAAATGAAAGAATATGTAGTTAAAACTGAATTGGTTTTATTAGTGTATACGTTTTAGAAGAAGTTGGAAATGCTAGCTATTTAATTGCATAGTTCAATGATTTCAACTATTTCTGATGTCTTTTTAAGTGCTTTTATATATTCTAGAAACATATAAGAATAACCCTCTAAAGGGCTAGTGGTAAGAAGGGATATCAACTGTTCTTAAGACATGAGGAGAAAGGAAATAAGAAAAGGAGAACTCAGATTTGGAAAGCAGCCCTGCTTGCTAGTCGTTGGGTGTTTCACGTGGACTGTTTTTCATTTGCTGCCCTAAGTGTGTAACATGGGCACCACCCTTCATCTCACAGATGGATAGGCTGAGGCTGAGACAAATACAGCTCCCAGGGTTAAACAGGTGCAGACCCTCAAGCGACTTGGCGAGGCGCACAGACCTTGTGCAGATATTACTGACATTTACGTGGCTCTGGCTGCTGTTCGTGGACCACTCAGATCCGGGTGGCGACCCCAGCCTTCTCTGTTTCCTGTGGATGTGACCAAGGGTCTGAGGTTGTGTCTCCTGGGTTACCCCAAGTTCTCTGTTTCCTGTGGATGTGAATGAGGGTCTGTGGGTTGTGTCTCCTGGGCCAGCATCATGCTCCCTGGACCCACCCCCGACCTCTTCATCTCTGCCCCTCTGCTGGTGCCTTCTTCCGTCCCCAGTCCCCAAACCCCTGTGTCCCTAAGGGTTCAGGGTGGAGCCCTCGCTCTTCCCAGGAAACTGCCTCTTTCCCCATCTTGTCTGTAACGGCCGCCCCCTGACTGCCCCAAACCAACACTTCAGCCCTTCTAGAGGTCACCTAAGCTGAGACGCCTCCAATTTAGCAACCCTAGAGAAACATGGTATTTGTGCATCTGTAAAAGAAGAGATTATAGAGAAGCACCTGTAAGCCTCTCTTCCCAACCAAACCCGAGCCAGCAAAGACCTGAGTCTCCTGTGTCTTCCGTACCAGTGCACACACCTCCACCTGCCAGTGATCTGAGCTGGAAACCAGGCTGCGTCCCACACCTCTCCCCTCACCTCACTCCTGCACATGCTGCCTGTACCTTCCCAGGCCAACCTGTGACCTGACACTGCTCCTCAAATGGCCTTCCACCATCGAGCTGTCCTATCCTCCTCTGATGGTTTCACAGCCCTGAGTCAACTGTGTGGAGGTAATCCCACTGTCTACACTGTCCAGAGCTCCCACGGCTCCTGGGAGGAACAGCACCTGGGAGGCCCTGACTGCCTGCCCCCTCACATCTCCGGCCTCTGACCACTTCCTGCCCATGCAGCCACCCTGAAACTCGCCCTCTGGGTCCCTCTGTCTCTCTGCATCTCTCTGTGCTGTGTCTCTGTCTCAGTCTCCTCCCTACCCCACCCCATTCTTGGTCCCCTGTGAAGCCTCCTCTGTCCTCTCTGGCAGGGTAACTGTGTGTGTCTCTGTGTCCCATGAGGTTGGGAGTAGGTCTGTATTGCTCAGTGACGTGCTTTCCAAATAAAGGAATAAATCAATCATGCAATGTGTTCACTCAGCACATATTTATGTGGCACCTGCTTACTATGTAACAGGCATTAGGGAAAAATAGATGTTCTCATTTAGAGAGATCCTTACCATGGTCCAGTAAGAAATAGGGTCGGATTAATGTCTCCCTTTAGAGATCAGAAAATCAGGACATGGAGAAGGGGTTTGCACATGCCGCCTCCACCGTTACTCAGCTCTGTGATTTCAAGCAAGTGACTCAAAAAATCTCTGTCCCTCCAAGTCAGGAATTACAGCAGAATCTACATCGCAGGTCACCGAGAGGGTTGAATGGATTTGTTTATGGAGAGATTTTAGAAGATGCCAGACACACAGGAAGTGCTTTCTAAGCTGTGCTGATACTAACTGAGCGGGTTTAAAACCAGTGCTCCGGAATTATATTCAAATGCACTTTAAATACGTTAAAAATTACTCCAAAATAAGTGTTTTAACATTGAAGCGAGACAAGAAAAATACCACCTCTAGAAGAGGCGGTGGTGGGGGAATCACTGTCGGGCCTCTGAGCCGACTGGTCGGTCACCCTGATGTTCCGAGCCCCACTCTCCGGTGGGAAAGGCCCGCACACAGGATGCTTCCCACCCTCGCTGCATTCCTCTCTTCACGGCGGTGATAACAGCAGCTGGGAGCAGAGGACACGCTGCCAAGTTTGGTTTTCAGTTACTTGAGACCTTATCCCTGTTTATATTAAAATTGGATAAACAAAACATTCAATAAAAGACAGTTGTACATGACATGGAAGCGTGAGAACGCACTACATAATGTTTTGTGTGTATGAGTTTATGAGGGAAAGCCATGGCCAGCAACTGGTTTTCTAGAATAACCAGAAGCGAAAGACTAGAAGTTGTTGACACCGAGTTAACCACAAAAGGACCGTGAAAGCTGCAACAGCAAAAAGACAGTGTGAGGCATCAGCATGGGCCCAGGAGGCGCGGCCCAGGCCGGCTCGGAGCTGGTGGGGGCAACGGGATGCCAGGCCTCCACGTGTAACCCGACGTAACCTGAACAGGGTGAAAACACCGAAAGCCCAGGTTTTCTCGTTTCTAACCCAGCATGCGTTTGCCTTTTCACTGTACCCAAAGCGTTTTGGACTTCCCCTCCTGTCGCTGGCTGCTGCTGAATTGTGAGAAGCCCAAGGATAAGACAGCGTGGCTTTCTGTGAGATGAGGCCACTGCTGGCTTCCCTGTCCTGTTTCTGCATTGAGAATCATGTTATGGACACACTCCGGAAAAATGACGGGAGGGACTTTTTGTCAACCGAGAACTATTGAGCTACCGTGATCTTATAAGTGATCATATTTACAATCAACTGTGTGAAAAAAGTGCATTATTTTTGGAATCTTAAAATATCATCTATCCTAAAAAGAGATATAAATCCAGGAGAGGATATGTGAGTAAACATCATTCTGTCCGTGCATTGCAGATGTTGAACTCAGTCTTTCAGAATGATGTTCAAATACGAAGGGTCGCCTTTGTGCCTTGGGGGTTGCAGTAGCCACAGAGGTGGCTGGAGCCGCACAGCATCTCTGAGGCACTGACACGGTCAGCTGAGGTCTTGGACGAGGCCGCAGTGCTGGGCTGAGCCCTTCATGGGTGTGGCTGGGCAGCACCACCAGTGCCTCCACATCCTCTCTCCTTCCAGATCACCGCCCCGTCAGCAGACACTCTGTTTGCAGAATACGAGGGTAGGGGGATCCACGCTCCCCAAACTCATGTTCCAGGATGGGGTCCAGGCCGCCGGGCATTGCTGTGGTGGGTTTCTGAGTCCCAACCTTGGAGAGCACGTCTGGACCATCGACATTTGAAATATTCTAAGCCTTTGGAGACCAAGAGGGCTCTGTTGATTTGAGCAGGGCCTCGAGCCACGTGGAGTTGAACACAGATGGCATGGAATGTGCCTGGCAGTTGAATGTGTTGTCACCGTGGAAGTAGATACCAGGAACTGCATAGGAGAATGGGTCAGACAGAGAAGGGATGGAGGGTACTTGTTTGTAGTTGGAGGTATGATTGTATTCACACTTTACGTTAACAGAGAGCAAATCTTGAGCAATGAACCATGTCGAATGGCAGGAAGCACTGGAAGTTTGAGGCCAGATGATTCCAAAGGTTGCAATGCTGAATCCAAGGGTTTGCAAAATGTAGGGCTAGGGAAGTAAAACCAATCCAAGTAAAAATGGAAGACTAGAAGGGACTGAAACCTACACTTCATCAGAAAGTTCCCACCACGAGAAGGGAATCATTTAGGAAATTTAAAACATGTAAAGCTTTAGAGCAGTAAAGGAACTGCTGCTGCTTCTGTTACATTGATAGGTAAACCAAGGCCCAGCCAGAGTCCACGTGCTCAAAGAGGTGCTCACCAAGCCTGGAGCTCAGGCCCCTGGTCGTGTGGTGTGGTCTCCACATCACCACCCTGGATACGCTCAGGCTGTTTGTGAAATGTTTTGTGTATTAAACCAAATGCTGCTTGGTAGGATTATACCAATATTGTCCTGGCGGAGACCAGATGAATGCTTCACTTTCTTTTCCACGTGTGCTTGCCTTTCCATGCACACTCACCTCCTCCAACTGTCTTGAGCAACTCGTTTTTTTTTTTTCTACTCTTGCATATTTATTGTCCCTCTTCGTCCACCACCTTCCCATGCCCAGCAAGTTCAAATGGAGCAGGAGCCATGGCAGCTGCCAGGAGATGGAAAGGCAATGAAAGTGGGCAGGGCCCCCTGCAAGGGAGCCAGTCGCTGCGGGCACAGGGGAGTTCAGAGGACGCGTGAGCAGGAGGCAGCCCGCCTCCCACGCCTGGATGGCCCAGACACGCTCTCCAAGGTTGGGACTCAGAAACCCACCACAGCAATGCGCTACGGCCCAGACCCCATCCTCCCAGACGTCCTCCTAGCCAGACACGCTGTCCTCCAAAGTCTCAGCGGTCCCAGGTGATCATGAGTGAAGCCCAGGTGTGCTCACTTCTAACTGCAGCGTCCGTTTTAAGGAAAATCTCCACTCCCCTGCTCGAAACCTCACAGCGCCAACATCGCACAGTCTGAGCACAAGTGAGCCGTCTTGAAAAGGAGGGCGGCTGTGCGTGTGAATGAGCAAGGAGAAAATGAAACAGGAGCCCCAGCTTACACCCTTGGAGGAAGCTTCCAGTCACCTCACCTCCAAGCCAGGTGGGGTGACGTCATTTCCCAGCACTCGGGACTCATAGATGGTCACCGGTAGGCCTAGTTATCTGTTTAGTGAACGGTGCTGTGCAGGTGGCCTCAATGCAGAACAGACAGTGTCAAACAAACGCATTGACTCACTGACAAAGGAGAAGGAAACTGGGAAGAGCCCCAGTCGTCATGACCCGAGACACTGAGGGCAGGCTCTGGAGGAACCATCCATGCACAGCTGCATCTACTATCTGCTATCTGGACAAACACAGAAGGTGTCCACCGGAACCAGTCCACTCAGATACAGGCGGCCCTCTGAGGAGGTTGGTTGGTGTTGGGCTTAGACTTCACAGGTTGTCCGGTGGTAATTCAGCATGAAGGTATGGCTGGCTCTGAGATGATTATCTCAGATTATCCTTTCACAAATGAAAATGTTTGCATAAAAGGAATCTCAGAAATCTGTATTTCATGTTTGAAATGTTATGTAGACTATCGAATTTTTTTCTTGAATTATCTGGTTATTAAAATTGTTATTCTTGTTTTGCTTATTATGTTTTTAAGGGATGATAACATTTCACCCTAGTGTTTCAGGGCTGACAGAGACTTAGAAGTCATCTAACTGCCCTCATCTTACAAATTTAAAAAGTGACATCCAAATTGATGAAGGAACTCCCTGAGTGACGCAGCAAGGTGGAAATGAAGTCCGTACCCCATGCTTGTGTCTTCCAGGGCAGCGGTCCCCATCCTTTCTGGCCCCAGGGACCGGTTTCATGGAAGACAGCTTTTCCACGGTTTGGGGGTGGAGAGGATGTAATTCAAGTGCATTACATTTTTTGTGCACTTTATTTTTATTACTACATTGTAATATATGATGAAATAATTTTACAACTCACCATCATGTAGAACCAGTGGGAGCTTGTTTTTCTGCAACTAGATGTCCCATCTGGGGTGACGGGAGACAGTGACAGATCATCAGGCATTAGATTCTCATAAGGAGCCGCAACCTAGATCCCTCCCATGCACCATTCTCAACAGGGTTCAAGCTCCTGTGAGAATCTGATGTGGCTACTGATCTGACAGGAGGCAGAGCTCAGGTGGTCTTGTGAGCAATAGGGAGTGGCTGTAAATACAGAAGAAGCTTTGCTCGCTTGCCTGCCGCCCCCTCCTGCTATGTGGCCCAGTTCCTAACAGGCCACGAACCACTACGCATCAAGAAAAACTGGTTTCCTAAGAAACACAAAACTGTTTATCTTCACTTTCACTAGTGTAATTGGTCTAAACTGTTTTAGAAGTATTGATAGAAGAAACAAACAGGACAATCATTAGTTTCCAAAACTTTCAGGGGTGACATATTTGTTGGATAATCGGATACCTGAATAAAAATTTAAAAATAGCAAAAGTTTCTTATTATTACCACTATTACACAGCAGTTCCTATCATTCATTGAGTACCTAGTAGGTGCCAGGTACACTACTAACTTCTTTACATAGATATATATATATTTTTTTTTCTTCATCTCATCCTTAATGCAGCCATGTGAGATTAGCATTTGTGTGACTTTACAGCAGATGATATTCATGTGTAAGGTTGAACATCTGTCCAAAGTCAGTCAGTCAACAAGACCTGCCGTGGGCAACGCAAGCTCCTCCTGGTCCGTACACACCGTGTCCTACTCCCACAGTCTCTCCCAGCACCTTCTTACCCAGGGTCTGACTGCACCAAGAAGTTCCCTCGTGGCCCTTGGTCCTCCTGGCCTCTCTCGTCTGTCTGATGATCTAGGCACCCTCCTCAGCTCACCTTCTCATCTCAGTCCCCGTCTGAACATGGCACTGGCTGTCTTCTGCTCCCTGCATCTCTAGCCTGCACCTCCTCTCCTCTGTCCTCCGCTTTGCACCCTGCCATTACCTATCCAACATGCATTTTCATTGCATTATTGAATGCTTAAAAGAACTCGAATCACTCCCTGTTTCGTGGGTCAGAATCCAGAGTCCCATCATTCATCCATGAGGTTGATCTGACCCCACCTGACTCTCCACTCTAACCTCTACCCCCGGCCCAGCCCCGCTGCACACACTCTGTGCCCCAGCCTTCGGGGTTTGTGTGTGTTTCAGTTTTGTGAGCCTGTGGTGTTCTTACGTATGTTCATGTCTTTTGCAGATTGTTTTAATTGGGATGTATTGAAATGCTTTCTTTCCCTCCCACACATCCTTTATGTGTCTGTGAAAGCTCATCAGCAGCCTCACCTCTTCCTGACAGCCTTGCTAGCTCCCATGCATGCCTGCCCTCTGTGTACAGGACATAGAACCTCTGCACATTTTCATCATGGGATTTCTCACGGTTCATCCCTTCATTCCGCAAATGCCTGTGGAGTGTCTCTGACATGCCGGGTGTTTGGCGCACAGTGTACACAGAAGGGAGTGGTTCTAAAATGGTATTTCTGACTTGTCTAAGTCCCTTGTTAGAGCATAAAGCCTTCGTGTGAGGATCTGTGCCACTCATCTCTAAACTCCAGCATAGCCCAGGACCCACCATAGAGGAGTCGCCCAAATAGTAAACACTGGTTGGGGTCATGACTGAATGATGATTCACGATCCCAGATTCAAAGCCAAGCTAGTCAGGGTGTGCAGGACCCCCCTGCAGAACCACAGGCCAGTGAGAGAGGCCACACATCTCACCCTGCAGAACAGTGGACCAGTGAGAGAGGCCACACATCTCACCCTGCAGAACCACGGGCCAGTGAGAGAGGCCACACATCTCACCCTGCAGAACCACGGGCCAGTGAGAGAGGCCACACATCTCACCCTGCAGAACCACGGGCCAGTGAGAGAGGCCACACATCTCACCCTGCAGAACCACGGGCCAGTGAGAGAGGCCACACATCCCACCCTGCAGAACCACGGGCCAGTGAGAGAGGCCACACATCTCACCCTGCAGAACCGTGGGCCAGTGAGAGAGGCCACACATCTCACCCTGCAGAACCGTGGGCCAGTGAGAGAGGTCACACATCTCACCCTGCAGAACCACGGGCCAGTGAGAGAGGCCACACATCTCACCCTGCAGAACCGTGGGCCAGTGAGAGAGGCCACACATCTCACCCTGCAGAACCACGGGCCAGTGAGAGAGGCCACACATCTCGCCCTGAAGAACCACGGGCCAGTGAGAGAGGCCACACATCTCGCCCTGCAGAACAGTGGACCAGTGAGAGAGGCCACACGTCTCACCCTGCAGAACCACGTGCCAGTGAGAGAGGCCACACATCTCGCCCTGCAGAACCGTGGGCCAGTGAGAGAGGCCACACATCTCACCCTGCAGAACCACGGGCCAGTGAGAGAGGCCACACATCTCACCCTGCAGAACCACGGGCCAGTGAGAGAGGCCACACATCTCGCCCTGCAGAACCACGGGCCAGTGAGAGAGGCCACACATCTCGCCCTGCAGAACCGTGGGCCAGTGAGAAAAGCCACACGTCTCACCCTGCAGAGCCATGGGCCAGTGAGAGAGGCCACACGTCTCACCCTGCAGAACCACGGGCCAGTGAGAGAGGCCACACGTCTCACCTTGCAGAACCACGGGCCAGTGAGAGAGGCCACACATCTCGCCCTGCAGAACCATGGGCCAGTGAGAGAGGCCACACATCTCGCCCTGCAGAACCGTGGGCCAGTGAGAAAAGCCACACGTCTCACCCTGCAGAACCACGGGCCAGTGAGAGAGGCCACACGTCTCACCCTGCAGAACCACGGGCCAGTGAGAGAGGCCACACGTCTCACCCTGCAGAACCACGGGCCAGTGAGAGAGGCCACACGTCTCACCCTGCAGAACCACGGGCCAGTGAGAGAGGCCACACGTCTCACCCTGCAGAACCACGGGCCAGTGAGAGAGGCCACACGTCTCACCCTGCAGAACCACGTGCCAGTGAGAGAGGCCACACATCTCACCCTGCAGAACCACGGGCCAGTGAGAGAGGCCACACATCTCGTTCTGCATAAATGGAGTGTTTGCCTGTGGTAGTTTGCCTCTATGTCTTCCCTATCACACCTATTTTTTTTTTTTGTAGTATATATATTATTTCTAGAACAAAAGTGAATTTGTAATGTGGCTTTGAAAATCGTTCTTTCTCAGTGAGAACACTTGGACACAGGGTGGCGAACATCACACACCAGGGCCTGTCGTGGGGTGGGGGAAGGGGGGAGGGATAGCATTAGGAGATATACCTACTGTAAATGATGAGTTAGTGGGTGCAGCACACCAACATAGCACATGTATACATATGTAACAAACCTGCATGTTGTGCACATGTACCCTCAAACTTAAAGTATAATAATAATAATAAAAAAATCATTCTTTCTCAAGGAAAGACTGTAAGCTTCTGCTGTAAGGAAGGGTCTTGTCCAATCCTGATTTCAGCATGATTTAGTGGTGATTACCGCTAACACTGAAGTTGTTTTCTGGAATGCTGGCGTGGGACTAATAACATCTAAGACTGAGGAAGTTCTGCACAACTTTGAATGATGCAGTTGCTTTCATAATAACGTTGACAAGCCCTATGGCTCATCTTGTTTCAGGAGGTTATCAAGTCTAAAGATATAATTTAATCCATAAAATATACAAATCCAAATATATCCAAAGCTCTTTCACGACATAGACATTTTTATATTTTACATAAATATGTATGTAAATATAATGGGATTAAAATAAATCTTGCTTCAGATGTATATTATACATAATATATATTTGGTAAAATGTTTCATAAATTAAATTTGTATTGTCAATTGCATGTTATGTACGTTATGCAAACCAACCTCATGAATTTTCGTAGAATCTCTGGAATTGTAGGAATGAGGAACTAGGAGACTCGGACTAAATGTGAATGGTAACGAGACAAATATGAGCTGTATTTATTCACACCATCACTTCATTAACAGATTCCAGCACACTTCGGGGGACGTGTGTGTTTATGTCTCTCTGGTGTTTGTATGGATGACATTCATGATAAGCCTTTAAGTACCTTGATCAAGGCTCCCATTGGTCTGATTTTAAAAGACAGTAACACAGATCTTTTTTTTTTCTCTCTCTCTCCCCTGCCTTCTCTTTTTTTTTTTTTATTAGTGTATATGGTTGTCCCTTGGCGAAAAAAAGAAAAACACAAGATAAACAGCCCCAGGAACCTGCTCCTAAACGAAAGCCATTTGCCGTGAAAGCAGACAGCTCCTCAGTGGATGAGTGTGATGACAGTGATGGGACTGAGGACATGGACGAGAAGGAGGAGGATGAGGGGGAGGAGTACTCCGAGGACAATGAGGAGCCAGGGGATGAGGACGAGGAGGATGAGGAGGGGGACCGGGAGGAGGAGGAGGAAATCGAGGAGGAGGATGAGGACGATGACGAGGATGGAGAAGATGTGGAGGATGAAGAAGAGGAAGAGGAGGAGGAGGAGGAAGAGGAGGAAGAAGAAAACGGTAATCTTTAAAATATTAGCAAAATAACAAGTTGTGATTTGGGTCCACTGTTCAAGGTGAATTGCCGGCTGTTACTATGAATGATTGGCATATAAAGAAATCATTTTGCTTGGTCAATACTGAGAAAATTAACCTCTTAGGTGAACTGAACACTTCTATTGAAGAATTCTTCAGATTCTCTGTTACACTTCAGATTTTATGTCAGTCTAATTTTTATTCAGGTTGGTTGTCAGTAATTTGCTGAGATATTTACGGTGTACCTTTCTGATTATCTTAACAAAATGTATCAAGGAAGTTAAGTTAGCAGACCTGGTCTTTAATTTTACATTTTCTTGAATGCTCTATCCATGAGATACAATGATTGGGCAAAACAGTGTTGTTGGAATGGCTTAGCCCAGGTACCTCCTTAGGGGAGTTGGAACTCCTGCCTAACTACTGGTACATCAACCAGCAAAGTGAGTTTTGTCTGTAGATTGCCAAAGCTTTGCTTTAGTGATGGTCACGTAGTTGGGATGAAAGGAAGTACTATTGCTATACGATAATCAATCAGCCCGTCATCTGCTTCCATATGTGAGAGCTGTGTTTCTGGTCTGGGGTTTCCGGTGCCCTGAGACATGTGGGGGAGAAGGCCGCCGTGCTAGGTGTTGGGGATGTTCCCGGCAGTGCATTTACGGTGACGTGGTTTTCATATCCAGTGTTCTGTCACTATCTGACGCACAATACAACTTCAAAACTAACGCTTTCATAGAAGCCATTGCTTCTGAGGAAAGAGGTGGGAGTTTTGTGGTTTGTTTGTTTGCTTGCTTGTTCGTTTTTTTGCAAAGCCTAGCTATCATCTTTATTGGCTTAGGGTTTTCCTCATAGAAATGCCCAAACATGTTGAAAGGGAAGGGAATTTTCTTTCTTGCCCTTCTCCCTTGGGCTCAAAAGTTCTTCAAGAGTCTGATTTCCAGGAGGACTAATTTCTGGACACAAAGGGTGGTTGTTTGAGCCAGTGGGTCCATACATCAGGTCCCCTCCATACATCAGGTCCCTCCATACATCAGGTCCCTCCATACATCAGGTCCCTCCGTACATCAGGTCCCCTCCATACATCAGGTCCCTCCATACATCAGGTGCCTCCATATATCAGGTCCCTCCATACATCAGGGAGATGTGAGTTGCTTGTTGCTAATCTCATGGGCAGGCTTAAATTACCACTCCTCCTTCAGAAGTCAGAGGAGTTTGTACTAGGAAACCTGAATTTTAGGAAATAATCCTAGATTGTGACAGTGGCTTAAGATTCTAATGCAAAGAATCCATCACTTACATGTACATAAATACACAGGCACAGATAGACATATAGAAGATAGATATGTGTATGTACACGTAGATGCATATGTACACACACATAGATATGTATACACATAGATGCATATGCACACACACACATTAGATATGTATATATACACATAGATGCATATGCACACACACATATTAGATATGTATATATACACATAGATGCATATGCACACACACATAGATATACACATAGATGCATATGCACACACACATATTAGATATGTATATATACACATAGATGCATATGCACACACACACATTAGATATGTATATATACACATAGATGCATATGCACACACATTAGATATGTATATATACACATAGATGCATATGCACACACACATGCATTATGTAAATTAAAATTAGTCTCCCAAGATTTTTTGTCTGTCTATGGTAGAATGCTGGGTGGAGAAGCCTATCAGAACACATATCAACAGACTTACCGTCATTGCTATTAAATCTACCGGGGACACGAGGCACCAGTGTCATTAATGAGATGGTAAGAATTAAAATGATAGATTTGTATAGTAAAATATTTGGAAAGTAGATCAACCTGGCAAATTATTTCTGAACACTGTATTAAGTAAGTGTGGTTTTGAGGGACCTCATTAATCATGGAGGCTGATTGATGATCTGTAACTTGACCAGGGCTTACCAGAAAGATGGTTACAGTGTGGCCGTTTCACGTTCTCATGCCGTTTGGAAAGCAGGAGGCATTCGTGTTTGGTGTGACGATTAAGATAGGAAATCTGTAAATAGGTATCGTTTACACCAGGGACCTTAACCAGGTTTTGCTCTCCATTTTCTAGAATTAAAAATTCAGTTTTAGTTTATGGTCAAATTTAAATATTTCTTTAAAAGTACGAAGTGATATACTTTGAAAGGTAGTCAGAAGCCCTTATTGAAACAGTTTGAGAATGTGACTGCGTAGGCTTTGTTTATTCTGACTTGAACACTTAGGACGTAATTGTTTTTAAAAGCCAGAAAGCAAACTAGAATTAAAGACATTTTTGCCAGAATAATGTGAGTAAATGGGCACCCAGTGGATGTGTGACAGCGCCGCAAAGGAACAATGGCTGATTGTGCCTCAGGACCTAGGATTTCTAACTCTGTGGCCAGACCTGGCGTGGTGACCACCTCTCAGGTGGTCAGTTTCAGGTGGTCAGTCTCAGGTAGTCACCTCTCAGGTGGTCAGCAAGTGCTGAGTCCAGAGCACGGAAGACAGGAGGTGCCGAAAGCAAACAGCTGTGAGAGGTAGCAGGACCATGAAATAATTCGTAGTCAATTGTGGGGTGTCTGGTTTCAGAATTCATGTTCAGCGGTTGGCTCCCAAGGAAATAACTTCTATTATCACCTATGACGTGACCCTTAAAGGAATCAAATGAACTACTCAGGAAGGCTGCAGCCACAGTGAGATGTTGTGAGATAACCTACCTGCTAGCGGTGTGAGACAGGTGCACCCAGTTTACTGAGCATCCTGGCAGTAGAGCGTGATACTCCACTCCCTTTCAGAGAGCCTCTCATGAGAATCCCAGGTCCCAGGCAGCCACTTAGGACCAACAGCATTTGCATGCCCTGTGGGGACCTTCCACCAGGTTTCCATTGCCACAGCTTCTCTGGAGGGACACCGAAGGCTTGTTTGATTTCTAAGGCAAACAAATGCATTTCTCCCAAGAATTAATCACCTGAGAGGCCTGATTCCTGGAGACACACTCACGAAGCCTTTCTCTCGGAGAAAGATGCCTCCACTGGGGGAGCCCCACCTGGGTGTTTCAACACCACATTTAGCCAACGTCACCTGCAGGTTCTCCAGCTGGATGGAATATCTTCTGGTCTCTTATACCCCGTCAGGGTCAGAAATCTCCAAGCAGCTTCTATATCAAAGGAACAGGATAACTCTGTTGTCAGAGCAGTCATTTTACGTGATCAAACTCCTAGTTTAATGTATTGAAAGGAGGCTTTGAAAGGCGTACATCAGCCCATCTCCTGTTTGAATATTCTCGCTGTTGAGCACGTTATATTTTACCTTACTGTTAAATGTAGTGCCAAAATCTCTATCAACGAATGTAAATGTCTGCCATGACAGCAGCATTTTTAATGTGAGATGTGCAGCGTAAGTACAGGAGATTCCATACGGTGCCTACCAGAGATGTCCTTTTGTCCCTTCCAGAGGCTTGGCAGAAACCATGCATTCCCTAAAAGCTGGGGGGTCCCGTTCTTGGCAGAAACCATGCATTCCCTAAAAGCTAGGGGGTCCCGTTCTTGGCAGAAACCATGCATTCCCTAAAAGCTGGGGGGTCCCGTTCTTGGCAGAAACCATGCATTCCCTAAAAGCTGGGGGGTCCCGTTCTGTGTCTGAGTGCTGGAGCTCTGAGTCAGCATCCTGAGGCTGGCCTTTCGTGTTCCTTGGGTGACACTCACAGTGACTGCTATGTCCCTGGGCCAGCAACAGATTCCCCTAAAGTTGATTGTACCCCTTTTCTAACACATAGCAGCAGAGACAATGACCTGAGGTTAAAAGGAAGCCACGTGGTCAGAGCACGGAGCCTAGTGTGAGTGGCACAGGTGCCCATCTGACTGCAGAAACCAGGGCATCGTGATGGAGCTGCTGGGACAAGTTCACGCTGGCCTCAGCCTCGCGAGTAGAGAGAAAGTCTCAGGTGACTTATCCCGGCTGGATGCCATTATTTGTTCATCCAGTCGAGCATTTTCACTTCTATAATAAACTGAAATGTGGACTTTACTAAGAGGTTTTGTTTTAGATAAAACAAACGTATACAAACTCCCAGATTATTACAATAAGAACCCACAGGTTATAGAAGGACTATTATTTATAATTTAAGGTTAAGTATTTATTTTAATTTCAAGGATCCTCCAGCATTGTTGTTTACGTGAATCAAAATAGTACCAATAACGTCAGTTTCCAACAGGCATATTTAATCACGTTACTGAGTTTGGTCTTCACATTGATTGCAGAAGACGTATAGGGCAGAAGCTCTTTTTCTCTCATCATGCAAATTAGAAACTGAGGCTAATTAAGATGATATTATTTTCTGTAGGTGGTGGATAGATAATCAAACACTTTGCATGGTTTTCCTTGTAATGGAACTCATGTTCTCCTGATCACCTTCTGCTTATTTGAACAACAGGGGATAATACCTGAGAAACTCATTTCAGATTAAGTTCATATTTAATTAAGCAAACTTATATTTATTATACAGTAGACCTAACATAGGCTGGTCTTTTGCGTGAAGAATTTTGTTTTCAGAATACATCATTACAGACTAAGTTCACACTAATTAAAAATCCCCTTGTTATGCTAAAGTTAAGAAAGTTATTGTTCAATGGTCATAGATTTTTCTATTATCAGATCTTTTTATGTTATGATATTTTTTGGATTCCTGTGATTTGAGAAATATATCGTAAATAGATATATAATACCTAGCAAGGTATGGTTTATATTCATAATCCAGTCCACTAAAATATCTCTAAATCAGTGTATACACACACACACGTATATTCTTCATAGCAGACATTGCATCTTCCCATAGACAGGAGTCACATTTCATGAGGAAGAGCCTAGAAATGTGCTTTCTAGACTAAACAAAGCTTCAGTGTGTGCAGCTGCCTGTAGCACTTAGATGTTGCTTTCAATGCTCTGTTTCTGGAATACCTTGGAGAATATATGAGGTTCTTTCTTCACGACTCTTTACTGAACCTCGGGGCTGCCTTGCCACTTGATCACGAGGTTAAATCAGGTGACATGCAGGTTAAATCGGGTGAGATGCAGATGTCTTCCTTGTCTGCACTCTTCCTGGCTTCCTGTATCACGTTCTCTAGATCAGTGACCCAAAGGTGTGCCATGGCGTCCTGGGCTGCTGGTGTCTGAGGAGGAGGGGCTGCTTGAGAGGAAATCTGTTTGGTTATGTTAAGGCCTTTTCAATGTGTGATCTGATGGCCACAGACGTTAGGGCCTTCTCGACGTGCGATCTGATGGCCGCGGCTGCTCTGGGCAGGGCATGGAGGCCGCCCTGAGGCAGGGTCGGTGTAGGGGTCGGGGGAGTCAAACAGGAAGGAGGCAGGGGCTGCTTTTGTTGGAGGAGTGTGCCGTGACTCTTTGGCCAGCCGTGGAATCAGCATGGCCAGTAATCCGTGCCTGTTCCGTTCTAATATCAGGCTCTGTCCTCATCGTAAATCGGTCCTGTGCATGGGACAATTTTCTGACGGGGCGTTTCCACTCCCCACCTCCTTTTTTAAAGGGAATTCAAGACAGAGTTCATGCTGTATAAATTCATTCTCACAGAAACGTTTCTTTTTTCATGGTAAAGTTCCCAGGGCGTGTTTTCTTCCAAACAGGATGAGGTGCTAGGCCCCAAGTTGCTAGAGCATCCTGATAATAAGCGGAAGACAATTTCCGTAGGCTTGAGTTTTCATAGGAGGACAGCGTGGAGGGGTGAGGGAGTGAGGGTGTGTGGCCTCTGAACTCCCCAGCTTCCCTGCAGGATGCCGTTCTCCATACTGATTAGCCAATTATCCTCTCCTGTCTTTCTCAGGGAAATATCCCTGATGAGGAAAGCAAGTTGAAACGCAGACAGCCTGTGAAAAGCAGAATTAGCCAACCGGTTTTCACTGCAGTCAGCAGAAAAGGCAGTGAGCTCTGAGACCAACATAGAAACAAAGATCATATGTTTAGTGTGTGAGGCTTCAACCAGAGGAAGACTGTGAACACAGTTGGGAGAAAGAATGTGATGATTTGTTATCATCTTAAAACCTTTCCCTGCATCCACAGAGGCGTTTTTTAGGACATGGTATAAGCAGCTACGTTGAAGCACATGGCACCACGTCTTGGGAATGAGGAATCATAGAATTAGACATTTTTAGCTGTCAATATATGATTTAAAAAAACCTAAACTCTCTTCATGCAAACTGTGCAAAATTATAGAAATATAGTTTTATCCTACATTTCAAAAACCTTCAGGTACTTTGATACAAAGCAGAAATCTGGCTGCGAACATCATGCCATGTACATTTCCGATGCAGGTAGAGGCCAGGCATGGTGGCTCACGCCTGTAATCCCAGCACTTTGGGAGGCCAAGGGGGACAGATACCTGAGGTCAGGAGTTTGAGACCAGCTTGGCTAACGGAGCAAAACCCCGGCTCTACTGAAAATACAAAAATTAGCCAGTTGTGGTGGCACATGCCTGTAGTCCCAGCTACTCAGGAGGCTGAGGCGGAAGAATTGCTTGAACCCGGGAGGCAGAGGTTGCAGTGAGCTGAGATCGCAGCATTGCACTCCAGCCTGGGCGACAAGAGCGAAACTCCATCTCAAAAAACAAAACAAAACAAAAAGATGCAGGTGGATGCATAAAGTCCTGGGGAAATTCCTTTTAAAACAGAAAATGTAAGACAGTGAGGTCGAATATGTTTCTGTTCAATGTGCTTATAAGGTCCACACTAAGAAAATAACAGTTTATCTGCTATGCCTTGTGAATTTAGGTTTCACTGCAAGTTCTAGTTTATCCACGGGTAGATGGAGTTGAGGAATCAGCTCTGGCTGTACCACGTGTCCTAAGCAAGTCACCTAGCCTCACTGGACCTCAGTTTCACTTAAGATTAGGATAATAGTATGTGCCCTTCATTCACTTTGCTGTCTTGTTTTGAAGCTTAAAGAGGTTGCAGAATATGAAAACACTGGAGAGATGTGAAGCAGTTCAGAACCGTAACATCACAATTGTGATTAAGGACAACTTCAGCATGATATTACGCTCCCACGCATTTATTCACCCTCTTCTGTAACCCTGAACCTAACGTCCATGACCCCCTCCCCACACGCAGCAAGTATATCATGTATATTAAGGCTGCAAGAGTTTAAAAGATTCTGAATATCACGACAGCTCGTTTCAAAACACGGTGTGTATTTTTTCCTCTGTACCCAGAAGGGCACTGGGTTGCTTGCGGACACAAAACTAAACAGAGTCACCATTTTCCAGAAGAAATACATAATACAGTATGGAAGAGGCATGTATGTAAAAAATACAAAGCATAGTTCTTTACAGGGGGCAGAATTAGATAAACTGAGGTGGAGGCTTTAAGGATTTGATTTGAAAATAAGAACATACATTTCTGAATATTGAGGCTCACTAAACTTCAGATTGTTAAGAAAAGTGGTCGTGCTGTCTCTGCAAGCTCTGCAGAAACAGATCAGTCTTCTCTCTGACACAGATGAAATATGGAATACCAGAGACAAAGAAAAGGGGCCCTGAGGGCCTCTCAAGTTCCTTCCAATCGAGTACATTTATGTGAGCAGCCACCTGTGTCTCAAACCCATTCTGGAAAACAGAAGAACCAGAATTTTCACAGCCTTATCTCTACTCCCTGGGTTCCCAGCGCTGACAATAAAAGCAATCACTGTGGGGACAAGGAGTCGTCACTGTCGTCCAGCTGATCCAGAAAGTCTGTGCCTGTGTGTGTGCGTGTGTGTGTGCGTGTGTGTGTGTGCGTGCGCCTGTGGGGGTGTGTGTGCCTGTGGGTGCGTGCGTGTGTGTTCGTGCATGTGTGTGCACGCACGCTTGTGTGCGTGTGTGCGTGTGCGTGTGTGTGCGTGTGCGTGTGTGTGCGTGTGTGTGCATGCGCCTGTGGGTGTGTGTGCCTGTGGGTGCGTGTGTGCGTGTGCGCGCGTGTGTGCGCGCGTGTGTGCGTGCGTGTGTGCGCGTGTGCCTGTGTGTGCGTGTGTGTGCGCGCATGAGAGAGGGAGGGAGGGAGGGAGAGAGACAGTGAGAGAGAGAGAGAATGAGACAGACAGACAGACAGAGACAGAGGCAGTGGTGTAACTGGTTTGAATGTTTCAGTCTATCCCTATCTGAGTAGCTGTTGACTCCAAACAGCTCATTCTCTGGGTAGAAGAATAGACTATCTTATTATTTAATCTCTTACTTTATGTAAGCCAGATACCTAAAATGTCATCAAATAAAAAGACCCTCAAAGTTTTATAAATAAATGAGACTTCATGCATTCACCTTTTAGCTCATAGAAAGGACAACATTGAAATCACTGTAGCACGCAAGAACATGAAAGCACGGTCCCACATGCGTGCTGCCCTGCTGGTGGGCAGTTTATAGAAAATACATGTCATTCTTCGGAAGAATTCAGAAAATAAGTTTTGTTCACTGTTCAAAGTGAAGCAACATTAACAACTTAAAGCCAAGGCATCCTCACCCCTCAGCATTTTTTTCTGGCCCAAGTTATGTTTTCTTCAGCCTACGTGGTCTTTCTTCCACTTTGGGGCTGGAATCTGTGCTGGCTGAACTTCCTCCAAGTGGAAACAGGGATGCCCAGGGACCAGGTCTTCTCTATCACCTGGGAACCCGGGGGTACTTTCCGCGGCTCTCTGAACTCTCACCTGGGTTCTCTGCGAAAGGGCCCTGTCAGCCCAGCGGGGGCTTGTGGAAGCTGCCTTGTCCATCGGACCAACATGATTTGGATTCCTAGGTGTATGTCGTAGCCACCTGACCTTGAACTCCTCCTCAGATCCATCCCTTCATCCACAAGATGATGAGAGCGGTGTGAGGCGTGAAGAGCGTGTCGCTCAGAGGTCCTCCGTGGGCCTCCAGGGAGTGTCCCCGGCACACTGACACGGCCGGCGTGGCTTCCGCCTGCTGACGCTTTTGTTCTCCTTTAGACTGTGCTTGTGGTTGGCCCGGGCTTCCCTGGCTTCAGCAGAAGGCATTCAGGGTGGTGTCTTGATGCCATGTTGGTGTATCCCAGCCCCGACCTCACAGCCCTCCCTCCACCTGCCCCTCCAGCACACTCTACCAGCACGTGGCTCCACTGCTCCTGGAGCTTCAGGCACACAACCCTGGGCCTTGGCGCCCTCTCTCCCCTCCCCCGGAACACCCTCCCTGGCACAGCTCACTTTCCCGCCTCTTCAGATCTCTCTCAAGTGGCACCTTCTCAGTGAGGACTTGCCCGACCCCCGTCCCACGTACTGTCCATTGTCTTTTGATTTTGCTGCATTTTTCATGGAACATACGTCACTATCTGACATCATAGTATTTATTTACTCTCTATTTTAATCTCTTTCACCAACTGCAGTGGAACAGCCATGACTACAAGGATGCTGTCTCTTTGGTTCAGTGTTCATCTCTAAGTGTGACAATAAACAGCTGCTAAATGAATAGCTATTATTCTGTTAGTTCCCTCCTTCTCCCCCCACTGCCATGCCCAGCAGAACTTGCTTGTGCAAAATTGTGATAATTACACTTCTCTTGGATCTGATAAAAGGGTTGTGCTACATCGTCCTCTCCAAAGATTTTGCCGTTTTCAGTTTGATGAGAGTATCTAAGCACCTCAATATCTCACCCAGGTAAACACATGGCTCATGAAATTTCATAAATGCCTCCTATCTTAAATAGACATTTTCCTCCATGCCTCAATTTCCTGCGTAGGATCATTCTTCTAAGAGATGTGTTGTTGCAGCTTAATCAGCTATGTGGGATCTTCCAAAATCTGAGTCAGTGCCTCTCTAGGGCTGCTATCACCTTACCCCGTCAATGGCTGTGGGAGTGTGGGCAGTGTCTGGCCTGCATGCTTCCTTTCAGTCGTCAAGAAGACTTTCGGGCAGTGACAGGAACCAAGATGACTTTAGAAATACGTGACTTAGTGGGGCATCCTCACATATGCGTGAAGGGCAGACAGGCGCCTTCCTAGGGTCCCTGAGCCCTGCAATGAGGGCATGGACAGGAGTGAGGTGATACATGCTCCTTTCCTGGAGTTGAGGAAGGCATTGCGCCTGCTGCAGAGAGTAGATTGATGTACGGAGACAGAAAGCAAAAGACAGCAGCCGATGCAAAGGCACAGGGAAACAAACCTCAGTCCAGAGAATCCTTTCCATTGGTGGATAAGTAGGTCGAGCTGCTCGACGCGCAGACATTTATGGTAACGAGACGGAGGCCCAGAAATAACCATAGAGAGAACAACACATGCAAAATGGCTGGGAGTGTATTTTGGGTAATTTGCATATAATGCACCAAAACCAGCTCCCCAGTAATTAGCCGAAGAGAACAAAGAAGCGACCACACAGACCCTGCAAGGCCCAGCAGACGTGGGCGTCGCTGAGGGTGGAGGAAGTGCCCGCGCGGCTCTGTGAGGTATTCGAATACGTGTGAGGCATCCCGCCCGGCACTGGGCACTGGTACCAACCTCTCCAGGTGTGTCTGCTTCTTCGTCTGCCACGGCAGATGAGGAGCAGAGGGAAGGCCCAAGCTGGGAGGCAAGATTCCCCCCAGGCCGGCCCCGCCCTTCTCCTCTCTAAGGGGTGAGTGGTGAGACGCTGTCTCAGCAGGACCCGAGGCCATGACATGCCATTTCCCACATGCAGGGTATGTGCAGACAGGACCATGGACCTGCACAATCTCCAAAAGTGAGAAAAAACAGTGGCGAAGTGCAGCACATAAACCACAGGTCCTCCGACCACTCTAGTGAGTGTATGCAGTGCAGGAAGATGGTGACTAAGATGTAGTATTTCTACTTTTCCTTGTTTAAAAAAAAAATCCTGGGGAATTGTACTTGTGACCTGGGTAAAAACTAATGTGTACAGCAAACCCCTGCAACACGAGTTTACCTATAAAACAAACCTGCACATGGACCCTCGAGCCTAAAAGTTTAAAAACATGCCGATCAATCCTAAATATTTTTATAAGCAATAGGGAAATCATATTCCAGACAGCATTCATTTTAAACAACTCTTAAGAGCAACTTTGAGTATTTTATCAGTATCTGAAAGCAAAATTCAGATACCTCCTCACCTATACTCACAGCTCCCAGCGGCCCGGCGCTGAGCCCTCCCTGTGCCCAGCAGCCCCGACGCTTCTGCCCGCAGGACGTGGGTGAGGCGTGTTGCCATCACGGAGGATCTGATGTGGGTACGTCACCAGCACTTGAAGCTTTGTGATTGCAGGGAGATGGTTATGGTAGGAAAACACCCTGTGGTTTAGAAGAGAAAGAAAAAAGGAGATCAAGGTAGAATCAGATTGTGTCTGCATCTATTGAGCAAAAGAGGCAAATGAGTTATCAGAGAAGAGAGGGCCCCAGAGGGACCACGGGGTGCCTTGAGAGGCAGGTGTGCTGCTCTGCTCCGAGAGGACATGCCACTCCAGCAGTTCAGTGAAAGAATCGGGGCGCCCAGAAGTAGGCTCTCCAATCAGGTGACAGGTATTTAGGAAGAGATCTGGAACATGTCATGTAGCACTTAGTGCAAAACTCAGTCCCTCCGTTCCATCCCCAGCCGCTGCTCTGTGTCCCTCCTGAGCGCTTACTCAAATTAGGGGTCTGAGGAAGGGTTCTTCTTGAGTGGAGCCGCCTTCGGGCGGGCCTCCTTGTCTCTCCAGCTGAGGGAGCGTGCAGGACCTGAGGCTGAGATCTGCCTTTCCAACCTGAAGCAGATGAATGCCTGCTAAACACGGATCTTCCTATGTCTCAGAAAATTATCTTTGAGATGACACTGCTTTGTGACCCTCTGAATATGTACCGGATTTGAAAGGTAGAGGAAAGGCTTGACATGCAGGAAAACCAAGGTGGCAATTCTGTGGAGGGCGTGTGAATGGCAAGCAGGTGATTTCGACTCCCTGGACCTAAGTTTCTTCACATATTAAATTTTGAATGCACGATCTCTATAATTCTGTCTAGTACTAAAATTCAAGGAAAACAGCAATGGCCGGCACTGGAAAAAAATGTCTGTGTTAATCTGTACTCAAGATGAATAAGAGTAGTGAGAGCAAGCCTCTGCTGGGAGAATTTTAACCTCTGTTAACTCAGAAATCACTGTTTGAACTGTGCATATAGACAGACCATTCTGAAAATGTCCCACGCTACTGGAAATAAGACACACAGCAGCACTCCTGAGTTAGATGTAGTAGGAAAGCATGATGGTGACATCTAGAGCAGAGCCAGGGATGGTGTGGCCTGGCGGGGAAGACACGTGCATCCCACTGTCAGTGCCGCGTCACCCTCCAGGTCCCCCTTTCACCTGAGTGGAACTGCAGGGCTCTGTCACTGGCAGTAGAGGGTGAGGGAGACAGAGGAGGGTGCAGGGATCTCGTGCTGGCAGTGAGAATAGCTGTTCCCGGAGCCAGGCCACGTCCTGCGTGGCGGGCAGCTGAGGGACTCTGAGGTTGGCACCGCACCTAGGAGAGGTACCTGCCTGAAGGCCGCCCGGGCTTGGAAGGCGACTTCTCCCATCTCATGAAAGGAAAGAGACCACAGTTTCTCAGCTGCAGTGTCTCAGCGTGTGCCTGGGGCATCTGAAGCAAGAAGAAAATGAACTCATGCTGCTCCGCCTGGTCCTGGCCAGGGCAGTAAGTGGGCTCCAGTAAGCACGGGCCCCTGCCCACACAAGAGTCAGGGGGTCTGGGCCTGTCCTGCGCCCCCAGTTCCCTCCCTCCACATCCTTATCCTGGCTCTCAACTGTCTCCCGCCCTCCTACCCAAGCAGATCCCTCGGGCTTCCCAGGCACCTGGAGTGGCAAACCCAGCGCCTTCTTGAATATCAGTCCGGAGTCCCGGATTGTCCTAATTTTCTAATCTCTTTTCCACATCAGAATGGACCCAAACTCCACTAATCAGGATCCTGGTGACTGGCAGGTTCACTAAGCTGGCAGTTCCAGCACAGCTCTGAGTGGCTGGTGACACAGCCAAGTCTTCAGTCCATAAATCAATGTGGAGTATTGCAAGGAGAAAAAAAGTCAGGAGATAAATGCAAAAATAGGAACAAAAACATTCTGAATGGCGAGACAGAAGGGAGCCGCGTTCCTCGCTGCTGTTGAAGCGCTGCATGTCTGGCTGGTGTAGAACGTGCCTCCTGGGAGGCCATGGGGCGAGAACTGTGCAGGGTGCTTGCTCTGGAAGTGGAGGCAGCGTTGTAGAACGTTCAGGGCTGTGCCGCACCCAGAACTCAGTGGCTCCAGCTCTGCCGTTTCACAGTGAGCGATGGCGTAAACTGTCAGCCTCTGTGGTTCTGTATTGTCACCTTCAGAGGGAGAAGTGGGTGCCCCAGTGCCTCTCTCATGGGGTCGTCAGGGGAACCAGACTCAGGTGAGTCAGACTATTCTGTACTCACTAACTTCATGTCCTCTGCACAGAAGGATGTGGTATATGAAACATTTATGGCCAGGTGCAGTGGCTCACACCTGTAATTCTAGCACTTTGGGAGGCCCAGGCAGGCAGATCGCTTTGAGACCAGCCTGGGCAACACAGTGAAACTCTGTCTCTACAAAAAATACAAAATTTAGCCAGGCATGGTGAGGCGTGACTGTAGTCCCAGCTACTCAAAAGCTGAGGCAGGAGGGCCACTTGAGCCAGGGGGAATGAGGCTGCAGTGAGCTGTGATTGTGCCACTGCACTCCAGCCTGGGCAACAGACCCAGACCCTGTCTCAAACAAACAGAAATATATAGATGGTTTATGTGGCTTTTTTCCCTTATCATTGCAATTTCTATTAAAACACCATCATCTTTTCATTAGAATGAATACATTGTCATATTTCAGTATTTACAAGTCAAGATAATATTTTGATATTGATTTATTTATGTAACAAAACACCACCTCTGTAATGCCATGGAAAGTAATGGTCCTTCATTATTTGAAACTCACTGCCGACCAGGTCTCCTCCGACCCGGGGAAGTCTAGGGTGATTTTCGCTTTGGAGTACAGTCCCCACCTGCAGCTTCTTCTGTGTTTTCTATTCCGTTGTACGTTTGCTTGCCTGGGGCCTGTGTCAGTGACCAGAAAGAACAGTAGTTCAATCAGGACTAGATGCTGAAGGAATCAAAAGTTGTGTATCTTAGGGACAGACCACTAAGAAGCCAAGGCTTGTATATAAAGTTATAATCCAGAGTTCTAACTCTACCAGACCTTAGTGAGGACAGTGGAGGATAAATGGCCCACAGCAACCACATTTCTTTTGTTTACGAAGATGTTTTCATTTTCTAATTGTAACTATGGAGCATAAATTGTTTATAACAACCTGACTCAAAAGAGAGAAAATTCAGCCCTAAAACGTTTCATAAAGCTCACTCACAGGGGAGTTGAGGTCTCATGTGTAACACAACACAAGTTAGGTTTGTAGAATAATTGGCTGATAGGAAGGTAGAAGGGCCCATGAGATCAGCCACTGAATGGGTTCTGTTTTCTGGGCTCAGTTTTTTCACCTGGAATAGTTGGGCCAGCTCTTCTCTGATTTCCAAACCAGTGCGGTAACTCTGTGTGGGTAGCCCTGGGCTGGCCCTCGCTGACGGGAGGCTCCTGCTTAGAGTCCGTTGCTGTGCGGCTTTGCTGAATGACAGATTTAAAATAGAAAACCACAAAAAAGGGAGCTGAGAATGCTTTGCTTTTCCCTTTAAATCTCCATCTAAATACGTGCTTTTACTTAGAACATAAACTTGTCCTTTAAAATAATTTCCTGATAAAGGGCTCTTTTATCACACATACATTCTCCCTATTTGATAGAGCGATAGTCACTACATAGAAACTAGTAAAATGGAGGCCGGTAGCAGTGGCTCATGCCTATAATCACAGCACTTTGGAAGGCCGAGGCGGGAGGATCACTTGAGGTCAGAAGTTCAAGACCAGCCTGGCCAACATGGCGAAACCTTCTCTCTACATGGTGGTGTGCACCTGTAATCTCAGCTACTCAGCAGGCTGAAGCATGAGAACTGCTTGAACCCGGGAGGCAAAGGTGGCAGTGAGTTCAGATCACACCACTGCACTCTAGCCTGCATGACAGAGCGAGACTCCATCTCAAAAAAAAAAAAAACCTAGTAAAATGGCCTCCTGATTTTTGAGGTTGGAATGTTCATTTTGTGGATTATTTGCATCACGTTTTCAACCCCAGACTGGCGCAGAAAATTCTGATCTAGTTCCCATAGCCCATCCCATCATGTGACTAATTTCATTATTAGCCTCAGAAAAGCATACCTGAAAGGGAGTGTGCACACCCAGGGAGGGAATCCCAAAAGCTCATTGTGAACGACTTTGAATTCCAGATGAGGCTGATGCCCAGCAGGGATTCAGAGCCTGCCTGTTGATGATTGACTGGCTGTTCCCCTCCACGAGCCCACATAATTAGGAGTTGACTTCATTTCACATATGTTTTAAAAGAGTTAAAGACCGGTAGCTTGAGAAGTTCCATTCACCTGCCAGGCTTTGAGGCCGCCCATGCCATCTTCACCCGCCATCCCCACATTTGCTGCTGTTGGGAGAGGCTCAGATGACACTGAGCAGGAGGATGAAGAAGGGGTGAAGAAGAGGGGAAGCACACGACAGGCTCTGTGCTCAGATGCCAATACGCTTTCCACTGCCTTTTCCAGATTTCTTCTACCAACGGGCTGCTCTCCCCAGGAGTCGGCTCTGGGGCCAATGGTAAGAGAGCAAACTGCAGTCTTTAGGAGGCATATCCTGTGGCATGGTTCTTGTAGGAGATCCGACGAAGGGCCAGGAAGTTTTGCGATCCCCACTGAGCAGATTAAGGCCTGGAGACTTGGGTCCTCAGCATCACACAAGTCATGATGAGCGCCAGGCTGTAGAACTTCTAACTCCATATCAGTCTGGTATGAGGACGAACCGTGCCCTCAGTGTGCTTTGTGATTAGAGTATAAAGCTGGAGATGCATCGGAGGTGGTCTGCGTTCTGCCGGCCTCCAGACAGTTCAGGGACTTTCTCCTTGGCTGCTCTCAGCTTCACACATCAGCACGGCTAAGACCCTGCGTGAAGAGGCTTGTCCATTTTTGTTTTAATTTTGTTGGGGGAAGGTAACTTATGAATTGAGTGGAGAAACAGATAAGTGTCTGATTATCAAAAAGGTGAGATGTGCTTCTTAACTATGTGCTGCTGAAGGGAGAATGCAGAGGGAAACAAATTGACGCTAATCCTGAGATTTGGAATGTGGAGAATGACCAGTCTTGTACATAACACATTTGTAGGAAGGTGAGGAAGTTCATAAGATGCGAACCGGGACCCGTTCCACCTGTAGGCTTTCTGTGGCTTTAGAAGCAGCAAAGAGGATTAGACAGGCTGTTTCTTTTCTTGTTCACCACTTTCAAGGTCTTGCTTCTTTTCCAAATTCTTCAGGACCACACAATGAGTTCCATAAAGGAAACGTAGGAGATCATCATGAAAATAGTGTCTTGCTTGACTGTGGTATCTTCTTTGACTCAACTTTCAAAATGCTCCAACATGTGGCCTGTGCTTTTTTGTTTTCAAATCATAGCTTATCTTTCATCTCATGGCTGGGCCTTCATAGACACAGTGATTCTGGCTGTTAAAACGTAGCTATTGTGCAGGGTAACTCAGCTTGTTATTCTGGGGAAACGTCTCTAATTACAGCCCATGAATATAACAAAGTGCATAAATTGAGAGGAGAATATGACTTTTATATTTCCAAATATTCATTAAAACAGGATTGACTTCAAGTCCTAAAAGCTTAAACACTAGGCTATAGCAAGGGGTACGTTGGAGATTACTACTCCCACAGTGTTTCTGATTACTTTCACTAGTTCGAGTTTCTCTCTTTTTGCTGTTCTTGGGGAATACTTTTATCCTTATAATAAAGAAGATGATTTATAGGAATTATCCAGAAGAAGGGCAATATGTGCTTCACACAATTAGTGCAGTGATTCTCTATGTCTAATAAAAGGTGAATGTGATGTGCTGAAGTTTAGAAAGGTGTGTCAGATCTTAACTATTTGTTCCTCCGGCAGGGATAACAAAGATGCTGTTTCTGTTGTTGACATACTGAGCTCCAAGTCTTTTTTCACTAACAAAAGCCTCTTCTGCATAAAACCCGTAGAGAAAGCACCAGAGCCCCCCATCTCAGCTTTTAGTGAACTGGTATTTTGTAGAGGTCAATATACTTCATTTCTTTAAATCATTAATAAACTTTAGGCATTCTTCTTACTCTGGATTTTTTATCACAAAACCGAAGAACAGATGGGAAAATGGCATGCGGTTAACGACATCTAATCTAAGGGTACAGATGCGTTTAGGAACCCTTTGATTATTACTCATATTTTGCAATGTACATAGGAGCAGTGACCTAGCATGGTGATTAGAGGTGCAAATCCCAGATACTCTTTGAGTGTGAAACAGAATACGTTTGAGATAAAACATAAGGGTTTTATGTAATTTTTAACATGGTCTTTTTTAAAGAGTTTTTCCAAATACTTTTTTGAGATGAAGCATGACACTTACTCACACATTATACCCGCTCACCAAGCTTTTCCTGAGGCTGTGAGATGGAGGAATGTGCCAGCTCTGCCTGTGCGGTCAAACACTGTGCAGTGGTTGTACCAACTCACCTCAACCCCGCCTTTTACAGGCCTTTGGCTGGCTTTCTCTCTCTCTCACTTTCAAACCTGTGGAGACACAGTCAGAGGAATCAGGTTTACTTTCTAAACTTTTACTATGGAATTTCTATTGCTTCACTGTGTATCATGATAAATTGTCTGGAAGGTATTGGATTCAAAAGAACTCTTAATTCAGCCCCAACGTGTGCTTATGATTCTGAGCTCCCAATGCAGCCGGCACCCCTGCCTGACTTCTCAGGAACCTGAGACTGTCCTCTGTGTTGCCTACACACCACTGTGAAAATAGACCATTTAAAAGCAATTGCTGCAAACATCTGCTTCAGAATTGGCAACAAGTAAAGTTCATGAACTCTTAGAAAGCCTAGTAATGTGAGGAGCACAGTTAATACACATCTGGCGAGGCTGTAGATAAAGCAAGCCAATGGAGAAAATAAGTCATTCTTAAAATGTATGAAAAATACAGAATTAATATTTTAAAATCGTATTTGCCACACTGACTGGTTTATCTTAAGATCCATTAAAGAAATTGATAATTCACAACAAGTATTTTAAATGGCCTTCTGCTTTTTAGCAACATCCGTTTCCTTTATGTCAACTTTTTCAACCCAGCCGCAAATGGGACTTACGGTTCTATGAGATGATAGACGGTTTGACTTGCAGGTAACGTGCTATCCATGCTGTTGCAACTAAGCTTCCAGTTCTAGCCACTTTTTCCTTTTCTTTTCTTTTTTGTCTTTTTTATTTTCTTTGCAGAAGACCATCAAATGAATTGTCACAATACTCGAATAATGCAAGACACAGAAAAGGATGATAACAATAATGACGAATATGACAATTACGATGAACTGGTGGCCAAGTCGTTGTTAAACCTCGGCAAAATCGCCGAGGACGCAGCCTACCGGGCCAGGACTGAATCCGAAATGAACAGCAATACCTCCAATAGTCTGGAAGACGATAGTGACAAAAACGAAAACCTGGGTCGGAAAAGTGAGTTGAGTTTAGACTTAGACAGTGACGTTGTTAGAGAAACAGTGGACTCCCTTAAATTATTAGCCCAAGGACACGGTGTTGTGCTCTCAGATAACATGAATGACAGAAGTTACGCAGACAGCATGTCGCAGCAAGATAGCAGAAATATGAATTACGTCATGTTGGGGAAGCCCATGAACAATGGACTCATGGAAAAGATGGTGGAGGAGAGCGATGAGGAGGTGTGTCTGAGCAGTCTGGAGTGTCTGAGGAATCAGTGCTTCGACCTGGCCAGGAAGCTCAGCGAGACCAACCCGCAGGAGAGGAACCCGCAGCAGAACATGAACATCCGTCAGCACGTCCGGCCAGAAGAGGACTTCCCAGGAAGGACGCCGGACAGAAACTACTCGGACATGCTGAACCTCATGCGGCTGGAGGAGCAGTTGAGCCCTCGGTCGAGAGTGTTTGCCAGCTGTGCGAAGGAGGACGGGTGTCATGAGCGGGACGACGATACCACCTCCGTGAATTCGGACAGGTCTGAAGAGGTGTTCGACATGACCAAGGGGAACCTGACCCTGCTGGAGAAAGCCATTGCTTTAGAAACGGAAAGAGCAAAGGCCATGAGGGAGAAGATGGCCATGGAAGCCGGGAGGAGGGACAATATGAGGTCATACGAGGACCAGTCTCCGAGACAACTTCCCGGGGAGGACAGAAAGCCTAAATCCAGTGACAGCCATGTCAAAAAGCCATACTATGGTAAAGGTAATATTTCTACCTAACGTAAGTTGCCTCATGAAAACATGAGCTAGGGTAAAGGATGTTGGTGGTAGTCTCCAGTTAAAGTATGACTCACACTGAATTATGTCTCTACTGCACATTCTTAGAGTTGATTCCAGAAGGATATTTTGTGATTACGTTTCTGACAAGCAAATAAAATATTTGTCTGAGAAATACATAAAGCAGCTCAACGTCATATTATTAGAGCAGATGAACGGTAGGATATTTCAGTGGGAAATGCATTCCTGGGAAGACAGGGTTAAAGCACAGACACATCACGTGATAGAAAATATTAGGGTAAGCCTGTGCCGTTATAAATGAACCACAATCTATGTTGAGTGGCAAGGGTTTATGTAACAATTAGTCAATCCGAGATAAAGCACATATTTTATAAATTGGATTGGGTAGGTGGCATCATGATTTATAAAATTATCATCAGGTGACAGTTATTGATGAAACTGCCCTCATAGAAAACACCCCTGATAGAAATTGAACAGTAACCGAATGGCCAATAACGTAAGATAAGGGCAGTGACTACACATTAATTATCTTAAGATAGTAAGGTAATGGAAACCATTTGCTATGCAAGGCATGGTGTGGCCTCAGCTAAGATCAATAGCAATTTCTTTAGGATATTCATTCCCCCCTCACTGATTCCATTCCGTTGTGGAAACAGTTAAACGGCGCTTTTCTCAAATATTAGTTTATTATAAAACACTCAAAAACTATCCAATATGATAGTTTGAGCTGAGTTTTCTTTTATGAAATATGTGGGCACATGTTTGCATATGTCAATGTATTTGGCTATCTTTACATATATATATGTATACTATATGTATGTAAGTAGATCGTATATATATGTATCTCCAACCTGAATGATCGTCTTCATGTTTAGAAAGAAGACGGTGTCCACTTTCAATATGAGGCAGGTTCTAATTCAGCTTCATGCATAACCTCGACTTTGTGGGTATCTCCATCACAATATTCTTTTAGAACTCAGTAAGAAGCAATTTAAAACATAAATTTGGCAGTTCATTAAATCCTTCTATGTTAGTACCCCAAAGATCCTTTTCTGTTTTTTACTACATTCTATTCATGACAAATCCTGAGTTTCCTCACTGTGAACCCAGTAGTGAGGCTCAGGAATTTACTTGAAAATCAGTTGCTGTATAAACTTCAAACAATCAGAAAAACTGCACTTTTTCCCACTGTGGCACGGACGTGTATTCTCCTCTCAATGTGTGCACCTACCTTAAGCGGCAAGCTGGACATCACTACAGCCAAATGCAAACTGTAGAGGTACCTTAGCCAGAGGCTCAGGAGCTCTCAGCAGGTGCCTGGGCACAGACAGCATTTCAGTCGCAAGGTGAAGCTTTGCCCGTTGCAGTGTTGTTATGTAGCGAAGGGGTTGTTTTTTAGAGGAAAGAGAATCAGTAGATTCTCTAGTTCAGTAGGGCTTCAGGCCTGATTTGGGCATTTTAAAGACTATGGAACACAGCATCTATGTTTAAAATTACAGTGCTATCATTGTTAACAAGATGGGCTAAAATTATTAGAAATTTTTAGTTGAATTTTTGAGAATCATACAGGAAGGAAACATTTTAATTTTGGGGGAAGAAACAGTGTCTTCTTTTCATGTGATTGCTCAGTTGGACAAATATATTTTAGGCTTACATTTTAGAATCCCGGATCCTAGAGCTGAGGATGGCGTGTTGGCATGAAGTCATGTAGGGTATGCTGTGTAAAGGAGAAGGCTGATTGAGATTTGCAAATTCTATGTTGCGGTGGCTTCTTTGGTTTCTTGGTCTCTTTAAATTCAGCGGCTTTATGCAAATTTTGACTCGCTTTGTTTTGTTGTTGTTTTGTTTTGTTTTGTTTTGTTTTGTTTGCAAGAAAATGGAATTCAAACTGCTTGCTTCCTCTGTGTAAATGGGGGTCAGGTGGGAATGAACAGTAAAAACTGAGACATGCTTTTTCCCTGAAGTGAGGAAAGGTTGCAGATTTGGACTTTCCTGCAAGCAGAAGGCCTTGACTCCCATCTCTCCCAGCTGCTCCAGGCCTTCCTCTTTGACCAAAGCTCATTTCCGTATCTGTCAGTGTCTTCCACACTATTCCAAATGTCCTTCAAAGATGTCTGTAGTTATATTCAGAACAAAATACATACAGCCAAGCAAGGCCAACAAAGTGGAGCAAAGAGGCTCCCTTAAAAAATAGTGTGGGTGGATCACGAGGTCAGGAGATGGAGACCATCCTGGCTAATATGGTGAAACCCCGTCTCTACTAAAAATACAAAAAATCAGCCGGGCGTGGTGGCGGGCGCCTGTAGTCCCAGCTACTCGGGAGGCTGCGGCAGGAGAATGGCGTGAACCTGGGAGGCGGAGCTTGCAGTGAGCCAAAATTATGCCACTGAACTCCAGCCTGGGGTACAGAGTGAGACTCCATCTCAAAATAAATAAATAAAATAAAAATAAAAATTGTGGTACTATCTCACCAACCCAGCCAACAGAGAATTCCTGCAACCACTAGCGTGTCAACAGGCTCTATTTTCAGACACTCTGTTATTTTATTAAATACGAAGAGAACACTTGAATTCTCATTTCTACACAATCTTCTCAAACTGATTTAAAGTATCAACGAGCAACATTTCCAAAATCTTGAGCTAATGCAAAAGGCCTGGATCATGGACCTCCTCTGTCTTCTACCCAGTCGCCTGCTCCAGCAGAGTGAAGGGAGCAGGCTAAACAGCACCCTTTTTTTTTTTTTCCTATAAGTTGTTGCAAGGTGTTGGGTTAAAGTGTTGGTTCCTTTGCTTGCTTGGTTATTTTGTGTTTGCTTGTGTGTTTGCTTTTGAGATTGCAAGAGAAAAGAAACCAAGGGGAGGTAAGGTGAAGGCCAATAGCATGACCCCACCTTAACCAGGACCTCATGCATCGAGAGGAGACTATACCCTTGTCGTCTTCCAAAACCTGAAATGCTTTGGAGCCACAATGTTTCATGCAAATCCCTACTTAATTTCACAGCACTTTTGAAATCTGGGAAGTCATATATTTTGTTAGGTAGTCGTAAGTGTCGTGATAAAATAGGATCACTTAAGGATGAACAATAGATAACACACCTTACACTTTTTTGCACCGGCCACTAGCCATTTACATCTAGTTCAAAATCTCTTATCTCTAGTTTATGATTGTCAGTATTTCTTTTGAAACTGTTACTGTGCACTTACTACTTTATATTTGTAGTGATTTGTATTTACAGTAATTTATACCAATGTTATGATGAAATTACTGAAAAGGCAGTAAGGTGCCAGCCTTTTGTTTGCAGGTGTAAGAGAAGTTCCAGTAATGTAATTAGAAACTGAAGCCACAACCACGTAATTTTAGATTTGTTCTCAAAGTTCTTCTTGAAATAATGGTAGGAAAGTAGCTGATGATTGTACAAACGGTATTTTCCTCAACACCAGAACTGACTTAAGAGTTTCCAGCACAGGAGGGGCACATTGTGCAGAATACAATGTTAGCTAAAAAAGAAAAGGGGAGTGTTTTTATATGAACATGATGGCATTTGTCTACTCCTGCCAGTCCTTTGTCTATTTCAAGTTCACCCGAATGAATGAAAAGTCCATAAAAGTTCAAAAAATTCTAAATCCAGCTTTTTATTGATATAAAGTGAATTCTTAACCAAAAGTAAAACATGTACTTTCTAGCAATCATGATTGGCCTGATTCATGGAATATCAAAAAGAACTAATCCCTAAAGAAAATTTAACTATTGCATTTCTGGACTAATAATGATCACTATCTGTTGGTGATCTGAGCAACTGGTTTTCAAAAACTGGCTAAAAATACAGTGTTTCACACACTTAGATTTACTGTTTGGTCTGAGCTTTACTTTAGAAATATTTTCTGAAGTTATTATATTGCATATTTATGAACTGTAGTCAATTCCGGATATAGAAATAATTTTGTGAGCAATATCATTACATTTTTGGCCTCTAGTATTGAATTTATCTTTTAACCAAAGCTCTGCCCTAATTTGCCCTTGACTGGTACTTGCAGAGAAGCCGACAGGGCTGTAGAAACCCATTACTTCTTAATTTTGTGTATGCATGCACGGCATTCTACGAGCCTTCCTCTGGTTCCAAGTACAGATGAAGAAATCAAAACAAAAGGCTGCTCCCGTGGCTTCTGAAACATGTTGGTTACCCGTCACCTCTGTCAGGTGGGCTTTCCACCGTTTTGGTCATTTGCTTGCAGTGCCTTCTGAGAGTTCAGTTTATTGTCAGAAAAGCGCCGAATTGGTGTGCTACGAAACGGTGTCACCTGACCTCCGGAGAGCAAATTTCAATGCCAGTAAAATCCTGCAGCTTCTAGTGTATGCGATCAGAGCACTCAATAAGGAAGAAATTCAGCTACAGAGGTTTTGAACGGAATGACACTCTCTGGTTGAATTTCACGGAAAATTGCTGAATGCTGATGGCACAGAATTTCGTTCTCTAAGAAGGTCACTGTCTCATCACGATTTACGTTGATTCCTTTGAGCAACACAGCTTATCATGTAACACACGGGAAAATAATGAATCAGGGTTAAGGTGAGGGGTAGGCTTTTCTTTTCTTTAGAATAAAAATTAAAATACTTTATGATTCATGGTTATACTGTGTGAGGTTGAAAAAAGTCACCCAAAACCAAAGAACTATCTAAGCAAAAGTCTGATGTCACAGCCTGTCCCCATGACACCTGCTTTATTTCTTTCTTTAGCAAGGTTCCTTCAGATTGTGAAATAATCACATTTGTCTTTGATTGGTAAACATTTATTCTCTTGGCACCTGTTGTCGCTTTTAGATCCCTCAAGAACAGAAAAGAAAGAGAGCAAGTGTCCAACCCCCGGGTGTGATGGAACCGGCCACGTAACTGGGCTGTACCCACATCACCGCAGCCTGTCCGGATGCCCGCACAAAGATAGGGTCCCTCCAGAAAGTAAGTCCACATCTCACTGCTACCCTTGGGGGTGCAAACACCCGTGACTCTGTCTGTCATCCCTCTTACCTGACGTCATCTCCATCGTACGGCTCGGTGCGACCTGACTTAACTAGGCCCCTAGTTAACTTGATGGGCAACTGATCCAGGATTCGTGGGTGTGCCAATGGCACAGCCCCAGGAGAGTGGTGCACCATGAAGCCCACCTCCCCTAACAGAGCTCCTGCACAGGCCTGGGTTCTAGTCCCGAGTTCAGCTCTGACCTGCTCTGGGACCCTGGCAGGTGGCTTCCAGGCATCTTTTCTCATAATCACAGAATTGAATCTGATGGTCTCTAAGACGTCCCTTCCAGTATGAAACTGCCAGGAATCCCAGAGGAGCGAGGCCTTGAGACAGACATTTCTTGCCCAAATATCTGGATTTCTGTACATCATCCAAATGCATATTTAGATCTGAAGTTTTATTGCATTTCACCTGTAAAGTCTGTCTCATGTCATAGTTGTCTCGACATTTCAACACTATAGGTTCTTTAATAAGGAAGGAGGTTGAAATCAGATGGGTTTTGATCTTAAGCATTCTTTTTAATTAGGTTCTGATCATGTGGGATAAATCCATGAATATAGCTAAATTTTTTTAGAATTGAAATGACATACATCTTTTTTTGTTTATCCTTTCAGCACGTAAAGTATGCCAATAAATTAAATACTGCAGCTGGAATTGATGGTTCAGGGAAAGGCACATTCTCAGGAATTAGCATATGAGTTTAAGGTTCTGGTTTTGAGTCTGTGGCATGGGAAGAGTTTCCCTTACTGTCTAAGACAAGTTTCTAGTGGGGAACATGTCATAACATGGCTTGAGAGACGACAAGATGACCAGTTAATTACTTCAAGGCCCTCTTGAGGACCGTCCCATTAAAACGGGTAACTTTGAGATACTTGAGAGCAAAACCTGTCAGCACAAAGAAACGTTCTCAGGAGCATTTGGGACTTAGGAAGTTTTTGCTGAACGTTTTCCAGTGAAAGATCTTTAGATGTGATTATGGCTCCAGGTTTTCAAATGGCTCCTCAAAATAGCAAACCTGTGTTTTTTGTAACCATCTTGTGAACAAGCCTGAAGAGCCGTAAAAATAAACAAATCAGAGCAAGTGGCTCCAATCCCGTGTGTTACATGAGCAGGAAGATAGCATGGTTTGACAACAGCTTCCATGTACCCAGCACACACGTGGTGCCAGGGCGCAGCTCGCACACAGCAAACACAAGTTCACCTAGTCCCCAATCAACACTGTAGGGCAACACCCACCCTTTCATTCGGATGAGGAAGATGAGAGTCAGAGACTCTGGCACCCTGTCTTTCCAGAGGTTAGCCAACACCTGGCAAATTGAGGATGTGCGACATGTTGTTAAACCAATCTGAGCAGGTACTAACTTGCTCAAGTAAGCTCCAGGCTAAGATGTAAATCCGTATCTGTCTGACCTCCAAACCTCTCTGTCTCCTCTGAAACCTGGGTTTGGTGTTCCGGTTTCCATTTGAACACGTGATGTGACACCCAGCACTTTGCAGCTCTCTATACCTCATCTTCCTCATCTGTAAAGTGAGGCAGGAGGACCAAGCTCTAGTGTTTTAAGAAGAAAGAGTTTCTTTATGTGTTTTTGAGACCTACATATTCACCTTCAAGGTAGATTATCAGCTCGTTTTTATGGATGGAAAATTCTTCTGATTCCCTGTTTTCACAGTACAGGCCTAAATGAAGCGGGAGTGTGGAGTGTGGACTGGCAAGGTGCCCATCACGCCGGCTGCAGGTGCCTCCCAGGGCCGGATCGCTCTCGGAGGCAGGGAGCCTCAGCTCTGCCACGGGCCGCACAGGTGCACGCCAGACAATACAGAGGAGGCTTCTCAGCCTTTGCTCCTGTGCAATTCTTTATAACACTGCAAGCATTTACTAAAATGATTAGAGAATTCCATCCATAGAAGGCTTTTAATTTAATTTTATTTTTTTTCTGGGCTAGTTTCCCCTAATCATCATTTCTGTCCAACTAAATTCCATAAAGAAACCAGCAGCACACTGTGTCAGGACCACCGAGGACACGCCATTGCCCGAGATACCGTACTGGCCCGCAGAGAGCTCCCCGCCCGGCTGAGAGAAGGGCATGGGCACGAGGCTGGGGCTCTGCATGATGCCGGGGCTCTGCACAGTGGGGACTCCACAGCATGGTCTAGGCAGGAGGGAGAAGCACTCCCAGAGTCCCCAAGGCTGCCCTGAGGTGATGCTCCAGCTGTCCTGTGTGAGAGGTGAGGAACCCACAGCATTTTCTAAAGGCTGTTGTAAAAGTCCACACAAGAGATCAGGGCATGGAAAAGACAGTGGTAGTAGGAATAAAAATGCTGGGGCAGATTCACAAAACATCTGGAGATAGGCGGGCAGGCTGTGGAGGACAGCACACGTGAGGACTAAGAGAAGAGGGGACACCGAGAGGAAGCCAAGGATTGGTGAACTTAAGGACGCCAGGGCCGATAATCCGTACAGAGAGCTGAGCAGCAGGGCCACATTTGGTGGAGAAACTGGGACTTGTATTCTTCCCACTTGAGTTGGAGGAGCTGCATGATATTCCATAGGGTTTGGGGAGGTGGCTCTGGAGGCCTGGGGAGGTCAGGTGCAGAGGTGGCTACCTGGATACCGTCCTTGGAGCAGCATTCGTGGAAACTGAGAATGGAATTGCTTAGGGAGGAGGCATAAGGCGGGAATGAAGGAGGGCCCATAAATGGGAAGTTTGGCCATGAATGTATGGTAAGATGAAGCACAGAAACAGGGCAGGTGGAGGAAAATCAGAAACAGAAAACCAGGAGAGGAAGATGTTTCTGATAAAGCCCCGTGTAGGAAGGCAACACCCGGGGTGCCACCAAGGTCCAAGAGGAAGAACTAGGGGGGTCATAGGGTTTTTTGTTTTTGTTTTTGTTTTTTGGTTTTGCGTGTGTGTGTTTTAGACGGAGTCTCACTGTGTCGCCCAGGCTAGAGTACAATGGCGCAATCTCAGCTTACTGCACACTCTGCCTCCAGGGTTTAAGTGATTCTCCTGCCTCAGCCTCCTGAGTAGCAGGGATTACAGGCGCATGCCAACATGGCTGGCTAATTTTTGCATTTTTAGTAGAGACGGGGTTCCACCACATTGGTCAGGCTGGTCTCGAACTCCTGACCTCGTGATCCACCCGCCTCAGCCTCCCTCAGTGCTGGGATTACAGGTGTGAGCCACTGCGCCCAGCAGGGTTTCTTGAGTAAAAGCCTCTTGTTGACCCCAAGAGACGGATGTGAGAAGAGGAGAGAGGGATAGGAGCTGCACATGCTGCAGAAGTTTGAGAAATGTGATTGAGATGGATGAAGTAGCAGCAGAGTGTGGACCAAGGATGGCAAGCACAGTCCACCTCAGGACGATTCAGGGACGAGGCTGGGAGTGTGCATCCCCACGCAGCAGGAGACAGGGGTAAGGTCCATTTGCCACCGGGACCTCAGGTCAGAGTGACCCATGTGCGCCATCCCCAGGGAAAACTGTGTGTGAAAAGTTTACCATAAAAGGAAAGGAAAGTGCAGGTGCATGTCAGAGAAAAGCTGTGTGAAGGAAAGCATTTGTGTGCTGTTGTCGCATGGTGGTGGACAAATGGTAAAGAAGAAGGAATGAATGAAGTAGGCAGATGGATGTCCTGCAGGAAGGAAGACTGCACACATGCTTCCTGGAGAGGCCTCCCTGAAAGGGAGGAGCAGCACTTCTTCCTCTGGGACAGGTGAGGAAGCGGGCAGGGAACTGTGCTGGGATTCTCTCAGAAAGGAGCCCCCTGTGACCCCCTCCAGCCAGGTCTCAGCACAAGATGAGCCAAAGGTGGACTCACTTTGATCATTCATTTTTCTGACGGCACTTACTAGTCACCTACCACATCCAGGGCAAGCCAGGAGCTGTGGGAGTGATAAAGCTAACACCAAAGCAGAATCTTTGGAAGGGACTGCCCGGCAGGAAGAAGACGGGGTGTGGACTCAGAAAACAGCAACACCATGTGGACGTGGGATTCAGTGCCCAGCAGGCTGCAGGGGAAAGAGAGACGTTGTTCTAGAGAAGGAGGAAAAGTGTAGAAAATACAATTACGTAACTAGGGTAGGCAGATCTGTTTTGAATAGACCTTCCATGTTCACCTGGCCTCAGGTAAACCTTGCTGTCAGGGAAAGCCGCCACCCCATTGCCCTGGAGTTTGGAGACAGCAGGCTCAGAGGAGCAGAGCATCATGCAGACGGGGTCCGTGTGGGGGTCCCTTCGTCCCTGCTAACCTTCCCCCAGAACCCAGAGTAGTGAAGTGTTCACGAAGGACCAGAAAAGAAGGAAGACACAAATAAGTCAGGTCTAACACCACTGCTGGGAAAATTCAAGCAGCTCCCCGCAGCCAGCCGGCCAGTAGCACCCTTGCACCACAAGAGGAGTCCGTGCGGCCTCTCCCGCTTGTTAATTTCACAGCGTAAAAACGCAGAACGCGTACCATTCTAGCTCATTCTATTTAAAGAATAATAAAGCACTAGGTTCCTAAAGGAAGCGTGATTATTTAATTCATTTTATTTAAAATTGAGGTTTGTGGTTCTGTATTCATCTACCCACCACACATTCATAATGCTGTGTGTTTCCAAAGCACAGGGGTGTTTTTAAAATCCGTAGCCTCTGTGTTGTTCTATGGCTAATCAACACTCTGTGCTTATGCATGGGTAACGTCTGCGAGGCCCTGGCTCCCCTAACCCATCAGGAAAGAGTCGGTTCTGTGTTCTCTGAACTCCCAGGCTCCTGGGTCCAGTGCCCCTGCTGTGTGAGGCCCTTAGCGTAGGGTCCAGTCAACCTTCTTTCTCTGGCCTTTCGTGTAGGGTCTGTAGGGTCCAGTCAACCTTCTTTCTCCTCCCACGTGTGTTTTCCTGACCATGCCCATCACAAACGTTTGTAGGACTGTCTGTCATGAGCGACCTGGCCTTTGTTAAATGACTGCATTTTCATGTGTCCTGACTGTGTTTTCTCTTTGCCTCTCCCTGTCAAGTCCTTGCCATGCATGAAAGTGTCCTCAAGTGCCCCACTCCGGGCTGCACGGGGCGCGGGCATGTCAACAGCAACAGGAACTCCCACCGAAGGTAAGCCACGCGTGCGGCACTGGTGTGGGAGGGAGCGCCGGCTGCCCTCCATGCCTCCTCCTTCCCGGGGAGGCGGACTGTGCTCCACACGGTGCTCCCCATGGTGCTCCCCAAGTACAGGCACCTCCACATAACGCGCGGGAGTGGCAAGCACTCCACGCCCTTGTGGTGCAAACTGGATGGTTTTAGTTGCCCCCCCCCCCCACCTTATGGTAGCAGGGTATAGTATCAGGAGTGGAAACCATGACCATTTACAATGGCTGGAAGGAAGGAGGCCAAGCCTTTGCTGTCCTCCAGGGTGAAGACAAGGCTGTCCTAGTGCTCATTGGACAGGACATGGCCTGGAGTGCAGCAAGCCTATACAGCATGTAGCTTGGCTTGACTGCCCTTGGAATTCTGCGGAAACCCCAGATCACAAGTACCGACATCTTCAGAAAACCTACAGATGTTTAGCAGGCTGGGTGGGGGTCTGTGGGAGGCTGGGGTGCTGGAGAAATAGACTCTGGACTCCCACTAACAAATGTACTCGAAATCACTCTTTTGTTTGTGAACGATTTCAGTTCTCTTTTCCTGTTCTGTTCAGACTTGATAAGAACTACTCAGCTGCCCATAATATTCCGTTCTTATCTGATAACTTTTTATTTCCAGAGGCCGAAAAGTGATTCTTTTGAAGTTTGTCTGACAGTCTATGGTTTTATGAGTTCACATAAAATTATATCTAAAAGAAGGAAACTACTATAAGCTTCACTCTAATTTTTGTTTGTCTGACTGGCAAACCTGGTTCTTTGTGTTAAATTTATAATGAAACAAATGACCACTGTGCCCTCCAGAGACATTCAGGTGTTTAATCTGCAGAAGCAGGAAATGATCGACAGGTTGGAGAGGTGTGGGCTGCGTGCTGTTCGATGCAGCATCCACAGTGTCAGGGCCTCCGTCAAACCTCAGCACCGGCGTGTCTTTGGGGTGTGACATATATATGGGGGGAGCATCTGTGCATATGAGCAGATATGCATGGAGACACCCACAGAGCAGGCACAGTGATTTCACATAAAGTGAGCCTGCACACAAAAGAGCCCAGCTGCTGTCTCCTCCATCTAGACGAAGCCTGAACTATTTGGCTCCACAAAACATTTTATTGCAGTCCTAGAAATCATTCTGCTTTCCTCTCCACTTTCATTTCCCTGCTTGTGGAGAACACCAAAGGGCTAAAGTCAGACAGGCCCCCCAGAGGCCACAGTCAGTAGCATTTAGGAAATCAGCTTGGAGCTCCATCTTCTGGTAACAGTCAGTTCATTGCCATTCATGGGCTTAAAAACTCCTCCTACCCAAGCTATTAATTCTTCATCTCCAGAAATGGCGAGCTCTCCAGAACGAAATCTGTCTACCGTTTTCACCAGCTCTGTCCTCCCGAATGCATGGAGCTGGGACGCTCTCACTGGGAAGGACTGAGCACACCTCACACAGCACTGCCGCCAGCATTCTCTGCTGGAGACAAGCAGAAAGCATGCACCTAGAAACATGACTGCCTCCCCCTCTCCCAGTCCACCCATCAGGATTGCCCATGCCAGGCTTGGGAAACCGCCCCTCCCCCACAGCTCCACCTGCATCAGGGTCCTGGTATTAAGGGAGGATTGGTGTCCTGTGAAGGCGTCTGAGGCGGGACCATTCAACCCGCTTTCTGTGATTGCAGCCTCTCCGGATGCCCGATCGCTGCAGCAGAGAAACTGGCCAAGGCACAGGAAAAGCACCAGAGCTGTGACGTGTCCAAGTCCAGCCAGGCCTCGGACCGCGTGCTCAGGTACCCAGCAGGAGTGCGCCGTCCGTCCGTGAGCTCTATCCACAGTCCGCTCCACACCTCGGAGCGCTGGGGACACCTGCTCAGGGCATGTCCTTACAGCAGCAGGGACTGGGACGGGAGGGTGGGGCCGTGCTGAAAGCCGGGGCTGGGACGCCTCACTCCAGGCCAGGCTGTATGAGGGCAAGGGTGTCATTCTCCCCCTGGTGTCTGTGGACTCATTGTGATGACTTACATGAGAGAGTTGGAGGAAATCGTTTCTGATTTTGTTTCTGGACCTGGTATTTCATGAGTCTGAGTGCTAGATGAAAGGGAAGCTTTGAAAATTAATGAGATGCCCAAGGTAATTTTCTCATAATTTGGAGGAGAGGGCCTCGCACCAACCTGCAGGCGGGTGCTGATGTTTCTGACAATGCTAGGGGTATGAGCACCCCGCGCATGCGTGTGGAAGCTCTCGCATGCAAAGCCGGCAGAGCTCCCTCCTGTTACGCCCAACACCCTGAGATGTAGGTGGGGGTAGGTATTGTCACCTCCGTTTGGCAAGTGAGAAAACCCAGAGTGCAGAGATGTTAAAAGACCCGAATGTTACCGTGGGTCAATCAGTGTTACAGTGTTACAGATCGTCCGCCTGAAACCACTGTTTTATTTAAGTTTTGGGAGGACAAGCTCCCCATGCACACAGCCCTTCTATACATCCTTCATTCTTACGTGTTGCTTCACATTCTCATCCACGTGAAAACTATGACAATTGCCACATATCCTGCCTTTTCACACAACATCACTGCAGAAACACGCGTCCTTGTCTCCATGTAATCATCCTAATTATCGTCTTCACAGGTACGTATATTCTGCTGTTCAGACGTACCCCCCAGTGCCAAAACTAGGTTCTAACTTTGAGGCATTCAGGCTGTTTCCCGCTTTTACTATTAAAGAGAGGGCAATAATAAAAATTTCTTTCATATACACAGGACTTTGCCTCAGTTACTCCTTTGGCTACTCAGAAGGCTGAGAGGTGGGAGGATTGCTTTGAGCCCAGGAGGTTAAGGCTGCAGTGAGCTGTGATGTCACCACTGTACTCTAGCCTAGATGACAGAGCAAGACCCTGTCTCAAAAAAATAAAAAAGTAAATTATTTCTTTAGGATAAATATCTTGGAACAAATCACTGGGCAAACAATATGAATATACTTTTTGTTCTTAAGTATTATTTCATAACATCCCAAGAAGCTTCTAACATAGTCATTAAACTCCCTTCCTCCTTAAATAGAAAAGTTAAAATCTTTATAGAAAATTATAAATATTTAAGCAAAAATAAAAAAACAAAACCATCTACGACCATCAAGAGTTAACACCCCAATAAATTGTGGTGCAGAGTTTTCTGCGTTTGGGGGTCCCGGCCCGAAGTGCCCCCAGAGCACCCATCTCAGGGAACCGCCCCTTCAGGGAAATGCACCCATCTTCCCTATGGCAAGACCAAACGCTGAACAAGCCATAGGCCACCCTCCGTCTCCCCACCAGCCCACAGCTAATCATTGGCAGCGTGAAAACCGCCCCCACCCACCCAATAAAACAGACCAACCCGCGGGGCTGTGTAATCCAAGAAGGGATCATTATTAGTCAAAGGAGAATTTGAAAGTTGGTAGGGAGACATTTCTTGCTGAGGGCTTTCAATAATTTTCTTCAGCCTACTTTGGCCAGACCTCCAAGAATCTGGAAGAACTCTAGTACCTGGCCGTTCTTGAGTCACCAGGTGACTGCACTGCCCACCTACGGGCTGCTCTGCTCCCGGGGGCCAGCACGGAGTGAGGATTTCAGGGAGAAGCTCACAGCAGCTGGAGACCGACGAGGCATGCATGTAATTGTGAATACCACCTTGTCCAAACAGCCTCCACTCTGATGTTTTGCCTCCTCACCTTTGGACGCTGAGTTTCTTTTCCTGAAATGCTTTCTTACCACCCCCCAAGCCCCGCCCCGCGGATCTTAACCTTAAAAATCAACCCATTCTGTAAAACTGACTTCAAACATCCCTTTCTCCATTCAAACGTAACTGAATTCCATAGCCTGGAGTGTTCTCTCTTCTCCGGAATTCTCATAGCATTTGAACCCTTGAAATATGATCACATCACCCATGGTCTTTTGTGTTTTTTTAATTAAAAAAAAATTTTAGAGATAGGGTCTCACTCTGTTGCCCAGGCGGGAATACAGTGGCACAATTATGGCTCACTGCAGCCTTGATGTCCTGGGCTCTAGTGATCCTCCCCATTCAACCTCCTGAGTAGCTGGGATAATAGGCACACACCACCATGCCTGGCTAATTTTTTTTTAATTTTATTTTTACTTTTTTGTTTTTTGGAGAGATAGGGTCTCCCTATATTGCTCTGGTGAGTCTCAAACCCCTGGGCTTAAGTGATCCTCCTGGCTCCGCCTCTCAAAGTGTTGGGATTACAGGCATAAGCCACCATGCCCGGCCTGCCCCAGCATCTTTTAAAGCAAGGCCTAAAGATTTATTCATTTATGCACCGTCATATTATCTGGGAAAATGTCTCAAGAACAATAGACAATCAATTATTACATGATTTTATTGATTTGACAAGAAGTAAATCGGCTAAATTAATGAAATCACAATAAATGTATTGGTGATTTGGTAAATAAATTGGATTTTTAACCAATATCCAATTTATATATATATATAATTGGATATATATCCAATACTGTTATAAAAGTATAGATATGGCTATCAAACAGTCTAAATTCTGACTTTCTTTTCTTAAAAAATCCAGTAATCAAAACTTTGTAACTGCACCAAAACCAATATAAATTTATGAAATAATGAGTAAAGAGAGATTATCTACATGGATGCCTATTAAGTCAGAATTTATAACAGCAACAAAATCAAAAAGTTGGAAAATAGTTAAATAGTACAATATTCATTGATTTCAATATCACTCTGCTATTAAGAACTGTTTTAAAGCCTGAGAAACAAAAAGGAAAATTAAATATCATGTAAAATGGAAACATAAAATATGTAAAAGCGTAAGATTCTAACGATTTAAGTAAATATAAAATGCATGAAGTCAATCATAAAAAATACACGAAAACCTTAAAAGTTTTTGTCTCTTGAAGATCTACAGGCAATTTTTTAAAAAATAGCCTTTGTGTCTTCTAAATATTTTTTTCAGTGAATCATAAAAAACCAAAACATAATCATGAAAATAATCATTAAAAAGCAAGACAATAGTTTTAAACCTGTTATCTGTAAGGCAAGTATAGCTGATCTTGGGGTGCCTGTGTGCGTCACCTTTAGGAAGAGAGTGAGGACTCGAGAGAAAATATATTTATTCAGACACACAAGAATACTTGTGGAAAATGAGTTAGGAAAGGAACAGATCAAAACCCCTCAGGTTTCCATCCCCAGGGAGAACAAGCAGAATATACCGTCTGCACATCTGTTGCCAAAGAGTTTCCTTCCTAAACAGCACACATTTGTGCTTGCTGATATCATACTTTCATACGTCTGCTGAAATTTCACATTCACGCTAGAGGTACAGGCAATGTTTGCAGATCCTACTGATACTAGTAATCAAGAAATAGGATCTTACTCAAACATTACTGTCTTCCTCCAGGCGTGGTGGCTCACGCCTCTAATCCCAGCACTTCAAGAGGCCGAGGCAGGTGGATCACCTGAGGTCAGGAATTGGAGACCAGCCTGGCCAACATGGTGAAACCCTGTCTCTACTAAAAATAGAAAAATTAGCTAGGCATGGTGGCAGGAGCCTGTAATCCCAACTACTTGGGAGTCTGAGGCAGGAGAATCACTTGAACCCGGGAGGTGGAGGTTGCATTGAACCGAGACCGTGCCATTGCACTCCAACCTGGCAACAGAGTGAAACTACATCTAAAAAAAATGACTGTCCTTCCTAAGCTGACTGTGAACCTCACACTAATACATTAATTCACCACCTTTTGTTTCTTCCTGCTTGGTTGGGCCTTTAGTTGGAATACATTTTACGTAGTTTAGAATGCCAAAAATTCAACAGGAAACTCTCTGCCTTTAAAATTCACTGTTTTGTTAGCTTTATAGTGTGTAAAATGATGCTGATGTGAAAAGGTCTCTATTTTTTTGAAAATGGATCACTTGATGCCAAGGGTTCAAGACCAGCCTGACCAACTTGGCAAAACCCTGTGTCTACTAAAAATACAAAAATTAGCCAGGCGTGGTGGCTCATGATATAATCCCAGCTGCCTGGGAGGCTGAGGCAGGATAATCACTTGAGAAAAACACAAAGATGGCCGATGAGACTGTAGGATGTTATGATTAAGAATGCATCTATGGCCGGGCGCAGTGGCTCATGCCTATAATCCCAGGACTTTGGGAGGCCTACGAGGGTGAATAACTTGAGGTCAGGAGTTTGAGACCAGCCTGGTCAACACGGTGAAACCCCATCTCCACTGAAAATACAAAAATATTAGCTGGGCATGGTGGTGGTGCATGCATGTAGTCCCAGCTACTCGGGAGGCTGAGGCAGGAGAATCGCTTGAACCCAGGAGGCGGAGGTTGCAGTGAGCTGAGATCACGCCACTGCATTCCAGCCCAGGCCACAAGACCGAGACTATCTGAATAAAAAAAAAGGACATGTCTATATCTGAGCAGTTCTTCAGTGTCCATACCATGAAGCCTTGAGCCCAGTGAGACTGAGGAGCTGTCAGTATGGAGGACAGAACGCAAGACCCTTAGTGCACTGTGGGACCCTGCATGGTTGTGTCAGAAAAAGGACATTAGTGGAAAAACTGGTCAGATCCAAATACAGCCTCTAGTTTAGGAAGGAACTCCATGCTAATGTTAATCGCCGGGTTTTGCTCTTGTCTTATGGTTATGAAGATGGTCACGTTGGCGGAAGTTGGTGGCAGAGTGTAAAGAAAACCTCTGTACAACTTTTCTGCAAGTCTAAAATTGTTTTAAGTATAAAGTCTAAAAACTTCACTTATGAGCTAGACAGATGAAGAGGTGGACCTACACACACACACACACACACACACACACACACACACACGCGACACAATGTCTATGAGTGAGCAATGCCCTGGTGTCCTTCCTTTTTTATTTATTCATTTATTTATTTATTTATTTTGAGACGGAGTCTCGCTCTGTCACCCAGGCTGGAGGGCAGTGACTCGATCTTGGCTCACTGCAAGCTCCGCCTCCTGGGTTCCTGCCATTCTCCTGCCTCAGCCTCCCCAGTAGCTGGGTCTACAGGCACCTGCCACCATGCCTGGCTAATTTTTTGTAGTTTTAGTAGAGACGGGGTTTCACTGTGTTAGCCAGGATGGTCTTGATCTCTTGACCTCGTGATCCGTGCACCTCGTCCTCCCAAAGTGCTGGGATTACAAGCGTGAGCCACTGCACCCAGCCTGTCCTTCCTTTTAAACATTTTATTCCAAAGACAATAAGAAATGACTACTAGGTAAAAATACTGAATGCATAGTCTAGTACTTGACAAGGTGCATTACCACCTAGCCTACCTCATTGTCCAGTTAGGTACACTTTGATCTGATTCTGTCTCAGTCTGTCCCTAAGAGTATTTCTTTACTTCCTCTTACTTTTTAAGCGGAATTTCTTATTGACGCAACGTCTTTGTGTATAATTCAGCAACTCTTTGTAACCACTGCAAAGAAAATTCAGGACTGAGATTGTCCCCATCCTCATATTTCATGTCATCACCATGCCACCAGAGCTCTTACAGGAAAGAAGGAAAAGGGAACATATTTAAAGATTTTATTTCTTGTCCTTTTTTATTGCCAAAGTTGACTTTTAGGCACTTTATCTGGTGCTATGTAATTAAAACACACTTTGTCTTTTCTTCAGAAAATAAAAAAGTTGTAGTTTTAGTGAAAGGTAATCCATCTTAAAAAGTAGGATATTCTAGTTTTACTGTGAAGCTCGTCGTGTGCAAAGCCACAGGAAAGCAAGCTGTTGTTTGTTGTCTTGTTCACTTCCAGGCCAATGTGCTTTGTGAAGCAGCTGGAGATTCCTCAGTATGGCTACAGAAACAATGTCCCCACAACAACGCCGCGTTCCAACCTGGCCAAGGAGCTCGAGAAATATTCCAAGACCTCGTTTGAATACAACAGTTACGACAGCCATACTTATGGCAAGCGAGCCATAGCTCCCAAGGTGCAAACCAGGGATATATCCCCCAAAGGATATGATGATGGTAGGAGGTGCACACTCTTCTACATGAGAGACACGTTGCCATTGATGATGATGTTGTTGTGTATATCAATGTCCTACAAGTTAGTTGAGCGGTGGTGGTCACTCGATGGGTACCAAAAGAACAGGATGTTCGTAGCACAGCCCAGGAGCTGAAAGCCCCCCAGGTCCACACAGCTGTAGGAGAGCAAACCTTCAGGGGAAGGAAGGTGATGGTTTCCCCGCAGTCATTCTGAGGCAGCGCACTCGGCTGCTTGTGGAATGTGGAGAGGGAGAAGCGATGGACTGGCTCGTTGTCTTTTGTGGTACTGGGAAGACAGTACCCTTATCTTAATACGCTTCCTTTAAATAAATGCCTGAGGCAGACAGTGCAGGGGGAGCCAGCAGGCAGCCCTCGGCTCCCGGGAGCTTTGAGGAGCTCTGCACCCATCTCCTTGGTGTTCTCAGCCTCGCATGCACATGAGAACCATCCGGGGAGATTTTTTTGTTTAATTCTTATGCCCAACCTGCCCTCATGACCAGTGAAATCAGAATCTCTGGAGGGCTCCCTGCACGACACGATGACATTTTTGAGAAGCTCACCAGTGATTCCCGTGCAGCCAGAGCTAGTGGCCTCCTTGTCACCCAGCCTCTTCGCAGCAAGACCAGGACCTGGGTCCCCCTGTAACTGGGGACGATGGAGCAAAACAAGGCCCAGCCTGGGGTGCTGCCGGCGGAGCCAGAGCTTTGTTCCTTGCTGGCTTGTGGCTGCCGTGGCACCAACAAAATAGAGCTCATGCAGCAAACGCAGGGCCACTGGCTTCACGGGAAAAGAGTGGTTTATTTTGACTAATGCTTATTTGAACCACTACCAAGAGTGTGAACTAGTTACCATTTCACTACAAAGCTAGTTGGTAAGTAGTTTTTCATTAGAGGGGAAGACTGTATTTATTTAATATTTTTTATTTATCTAACTGTGTGTCTGCTTTAAATTCTAGGCTGTATAGACGTAATTGCCAAGTTTTACCAATTGGGACTTGGGGTGTAAATGTTCTGATGATTTAGAAATCTTGTCATGATATTCTCTAGCACAGGGGAAGGAAATAGTTTTTTTAAAAAGGTCATCAAGCTTTTCTTTGAAAAAGATATTTAGGGCAGGGTGCAGTGGTTCACGCCTGTAATCCCAGCACTTTGGGAGGCTGAGCCAGGTGGATCACTTGGTGTCAAGAGTTCAAGACCAGCCTGGCCAACATGGCAAAACCTCGTTTCTACTAAAAATACAAAAATTAGCCGGGCATGGTGGCTCATGCCTGTAACCCCAGCTGCTCAGTAGGTTGAGGCACAAGAATCGCTTCAACCTGGGAAGCAGAGGTTGAAGTGAGCTCAGCTAGTGTGCTGCTGCTCTCCAGCCTGGGGGACAGAGCAAGACACTGGATCAAAAACAACGAAAAAGATACTTAGTTAAAATCACAGTACGCACACACAGTATTTAAACTGAATGCTTGGGGAGTTCAGAAACCATTTTTATCATTCTACAGGAATGACCGCACATCTTTCTAAGCTATGGTATTTCTTGCCTTAATAACAATTTATTTGTATAATGAATGAAATGTAGTATTTCTTGGAGCTATCATATATTGGTCAGAAACACGGACATATGGATAGAAGGAGTGACTGTAGGGTATAACAGAAATAGTTCTGTTGGTTTGTTGTTGGGTTTGTGATAATTTCAGGTTTCTTATCATCTCATTTGTTCATCTACAAGTGAAGAATCAAAAGAAATTAAGTTCTCATAATTGAAGGCTGTTTATATGATTTCCAATTCATTGACATTTTGCCGGGATTTGATCCATTCTTTCATTAGAGGTTCATTTTTACGCACCTGTTTTTTGCTGTTCTTGTTCCGTGTGGGCTGATTTCTTTCTTGAGCTTCATTGTTAAGGTTAGACTCCAGCCTGAGAAGGAAAGGGGGCTTCTGGGTGAAGCTGTGAGCAGCAGAGCAGTCTCAGGGTCACGGTGCCTTGAGGGGACCCGAAGTCAAATCCACTGAGCATATTCTCGGTGCTGTTCTTGGGAGCCGGATGCTACTGGACAAATTAGCCCAGCACGGCATGGGTTTCCTCGGGAGCAGAGAGGAAGCAGGAGTGTCCTCTGCTGACCTCGCCAGGCTGCAGTGAAGGTCAGCCGAGACAGGACGGGTGCGAGGATGCGCTCGGTGGCACCGTCACATGTTAGTTACTGGCATTGACCATCACATGCCCGGCAGAGGCCATGCTTTGCAGCCGACCCCCTGGAAACAAGCTGTCTATTGAGCAGACAGGCTGAAAGCTCAGTGTTAGGGCTTCGGGAAAACAGAGCAGAGGAAATGCAGCCTCTTACCACAATGTAGTGAGAAAATGAGCCGACCCTCCGCTTATTTGTATAGATTTTAGAGGCACAAGTGTTACGCAGATGTATCGTGTGGATGTGAAGTCTGGGCTTTTAGTGACACTCTGTTTCCATTTCACTAGACTCATCTGACAGATTTTAAAAGCATCCTGGAAAGTGCCCACTAGGACAAGACTGGCTGGTAGGGTTGTTGTTGGGGTGTGATCCGAGGGGGTCCAGCCCCACTCCTGGGCACCGGGTGGCAGATTCTGACCGCAGAGTGACTGCTGCCTGCAGGTGCCCTCCAGTGAATCTTGGCCAATACTTGCTTCAGGTGCACAAAGAATTGACTTGTTGCTTCTAAAAAGAGACAAAGAAATGGTTCTGTTGTAAGGGAGAAAAGTACAGCTCTTAGCAACCAAAGGTCAAGGCCATGCAGATACAGAATGAAATAGAGCATAGGACCTTCTCTGCAGCCTTGGAGAATCATCCCTTAAATCATACCAGCTGTGATCAGACCACTCACAAAATCTTCACTTCACCAGCTGCATCCTTCCAGACATAGCACACCAGTGCTTGCTGTCCACCTGACCATCTGTGTTTATGTGTCTGTCTGTGTGTCCGTGTGTCTGCCTACCCATCTGTCAGTCCATCATTCCTTCCCTCAGGATACACAAGACAGTGAAACACACACTGGTGCCCAGTGAAGTGAGGAGTCCCTCTGCCTGCAGGATTAGCATGTGCTTTACCAAAGTGGCAAACTTTAGATGAGATCATAGAGTTTGAGCAGAAATCATACAAAGGTAGAGAAACACACAGGATGGTGAGCACAGCCAGTGGTCTGGAGGCCAGGACGGAGACCCATGAGAAGGAAGAACAGGGAAAGCCGCGGGGGCTTCTGAGGAAGGGGCTTCACGTTGTCTGTAGGAAATAGAAATCCATGCAGGGTGACGGAGGGGCTGCGGGGAGGAGGACGGAGCATCCACTGGGGCATCTGGGCCCTGCCCTCTCCCAGGAGCTCCAAGCCACAGCCCCACCCCCCCTGTTTTGTATGGTGAGCTAAGAATGGCTTTGACGTTTTTAAAGAATTGGAGAAAAACACAAATGACAAATAATATTTTCTGATATATAAAAGCTATGTGAAATTCCGTTGCCATGCCATGGATAGAGTGTCACTGGCACCTGGCTGCCCTCAGGGCTTGGTGGGCAGGCTGTGGTTGCTCCTATAGTACAGGGCAGAGCCAAGTGGCCACAAAAACGATCGCAGAGTTCCCAAAGCCTAAACATTTGCTACGAAATCCTCTCCAGAATAAGTTGCCACCCCCTGGCCTCATATGTCTCCACTTTGCTCTGTCTCCAGGCAACACACCCCACCCTTGGGGGCCTAGTCCTGTCAGGCTCCCAGCCCCCGAGTGGGCTCTGCCCATGTTCTCCTTTTGATTATTCCCAGCTTCCAAATTCGCCAGCACTCAGACCTTCCCATCATCTTGGCACTTCCTCTTGTTTGCCCCCTGCCCTCCTGGCTGCACGGACGACTCTCCTGACTACCTGGGCACCTGTAGGCTCCTCTCGGCTCTCCTGCACGACCCCTCTGGAGTGCACCTCCCTGGCCCTCGGTCTCCAGTCCCAGCACGCCCACCTGCAGGGCTCCCTTCTTCCCTCCACCTGGCTGACTTCCCCACGGCCTCTCGACCTGAGCAGAGGCCACTCCCTGGTGAAGTTCTCTCCTCCTGTGGGCAGTGCGAGGCCCTTCCTGCCACTCTCCATCTGCCTGCGTCCATGGAGCTTGATGCCACACTCTGCCCCGCATGGCTGCGTCTCACCTCTCGGGCACTGCCTGCCGGGACGGCCTGTCTTCCCATGGGCCCCAAGCTCCTGCTGGGCCACAGCTGGGTCTGCAGATTCGCTCCACCCTCTAGGGCCTGGGCAGGCCAGGCAGGCAGTAGCTGTGCCAAGGACACTGAGGAAAAGAAAGCCTGACACCGAGACCCCGACGCCCCTTGGACATCAGCTCAACTCCAGCAAGTAGATCGTGTGCCTTTGAGATGTCATCCCACAGGCTGGAAAGCTCTGTTCTTTCCCATGTAAGATTAGATGTCTGTATTTCAACTTACTTGAAACTCTAGGTGGAAGTGTGTAAAGACCATGAGACTCAGTGCCACAGACGAGGGCCTGAATCAAGTTAGGTCTAAAGATTACTGGGTCCCAGCTAGTGGAGACATCTTCATGATGGACATCTTGTGATTGCATTTGTGTAGGTTTTCATGGAAATTCATACTGTGGATACATGTTTATCTGTTCTCTGCAAGAAAAGGTGAATCCATAAGGCAATAGACATTCCTAGGAGAATGAGGCATGTACATTTAGTAAGAATTTCATGAGCAGAGTAGGCAAATGAAAAGGTCCTACCTGGAAGGTTTTATATTTTGTTGTTTTGGTTTATTATTATTATTATGTCAACAGCTGTATTTAATCACACAAATCCTGTGTGCTTTACCTTTTTTCCTGCAGTAGAGGAGACAGAATATTGAAGAGGTGTTTTTAGGATGGTTTAAGATCCAGCGGCTGTTCCTGTTTCAAGGCAGCTCTGGCATCTAGAGTTAAAGCTACTGCATTGCTCGTAACATACAGTGATGTTCTTGGCGCCTGGAAGAACATTAACACATTCTTGTCTGCTGATGAATTGAAAAGCAATTTGATCAAAAATAGCCTTGGGCCAGGCGTGGTGGCTCATGCCTGTAATCCCAGCACTTTGGGAGTCTAAGGCGGGTGGATCACAAGGTCCGGAGTTCAAGATCAGCCTAGCTAACATTGTGAAACCCTGTCTCTACTAAAAATACAAAAATTAGCCAGGCGTGGTGGTGGGCACCCGCAATCCCAGCTACTTGGGAGGCTGAGGCAAGAGAATCACTTGAGCCCAAGAGGCGGAGATTGCAATGAGTCGAGATCACACCACTGCACTCCAGCCTAGGTGACAGAGTGAGACTCTGTCTCAAAAAAAAAAAAAAAAAAAAGCTTTGTTTGCTGAAAGAAAGTGTATTCTGTCGTTGTGAAACTGCTCTCATCAGACCAAGCATCCTCCGTGCTGGAAAAGGGGGAACAGAACACCCCCAATCTGAAGCCCCTGCTCTGCAGCGCCCCCTGCTGTCAGGGCACTGAGCAGAGCAATGCTGATTGTGGTCCAAAAGATACTGGCATGAAGGGCTATGCTGACATTTTACAAATAGGGATAATTATTAGGACCAAAGACCTTCCTTTCCTGAGCAATTTCAACTGTAGGCACTCATTTTTATTTTTGTTTCAATTAAAACTTTCAAATGATTTTTTAATATTCAATAAAGGATGCATGTGAAAGTAGATGCTGTCTTTGCTGCCCATTTGAGTGTAGTGAGTCGACAGGCGCATCAAAAGAATAAATCAGTCACCGACTAAAATTTGGTACTGTCCACTTGGCATCATCTAGCTGTAGCATCTTATGAAATAAATATCTGGAAAAGTCAACGCATCGTCACATCTACATTTTATAACTTCAGGATAATTTAAGGTGACTCAAGTAAGATGAGAGGAAGAAATGCAGAGAGTCGTTTTAGTTAAAAATTCTTTGAAGTAAAATGTTGTCACATAGAGGTAGCATCTTTCTTTCTTGTTTCAACTTTTATTTTAGACACAGCGGGTACCTGTGCATGTTCGTTACACGGCATACTGCACCCAGGTGGTGAACACAGTACCCAAGAGGTAGTTCTCCAACCCACGTCCCTCTCTAGTGTCCACAGTGTCGATTGTTCCCATGTTTATGTCCCTGTGTGCTCAATGTTTAGCTCCCACTCACAAGTGAGAACATGTGGTACAAAGTTTTCTGTCCCTGCATTAATTCATTCAGGTTTGTGGCCTCCAGCACCATCCATGTTACTGCAAATGACATGATTTTATTCTTTTTATGGCTGCATAGTATTACACAGTGTCTGTGTACCACATTTTCTTTATCTAATCCACCACTGATGGGCGCCTAGTTGATTCTGTGTCTCTGCTACTGTGAAGAGCATGGTGATGAGCATACGAGTGCATGTGTCTTTCTGGTACAACGATCTATTTTCATTTGGGTAAATACTCAGTAACGGGACTGTTGGGTCTAATGGTAGCTCTATTTAATGTGCCTTGAGAAACTTTCAAGCTACTATCCAGTGGCTGAACTAATTTGCGTTTCCACCAAGAATATATAAGTGTTCCCTTTTCTCCACAGCCTCTCCAGCATCTGCTGTTTTTGGCTTTTTAATAGTAGCCATTCAGACGGGTGTGAGAAACTGTCTCACTGTGGTTTCGATTTGCAGTTCTCTGGTGATTAGTGACGTTGAGCATTTTGTCACATGATTGTTGGCCACTTGTATGTCTTCTTTTGAGAAGTGTCTGTTCATGTTCTTTACCCATTTTTAATGGGGTTTTTATGGTGTGCTTGTGGATGTAGTTGTTCCTTATAGATGTCAGATATTAGGCCTTTGTCATCTGACATAGTTTGTGAATATCTTCTCCTATTCTGTAGGTTGTCTGTCTGCTCCATTGATGGTTTCTTTTGCTGTGCAGAAGCTCTTTACTTTAATTAGGTCCCGCTTGTCTATTTTTGTTTTTGTTGCAATTGCTTTTGGAGACCTAGCCAAAAAAATATTTGCCAAGGTCAGTGTTGAAAAGGGTATTTCCTAGGTTTTCTTCTTAAATTTTTATAGTTTGCCATCTTACATTTATATCTTTAATCCATCTTACATTAATTTTTGTATATGGCAAAAGGTATGGGTCTAGTTTCATTCTTCTGTGAATAGCTCAGCCGTTATCCCAGTACCATTTCCCCATTGCTTGCTCGCATTGGCCTTGTCAAAGATTAGATGGTTGTAGGTGTGTGGCTGTATTTCTGAGTTTTCTATTGTGTTCCACTGGTCTGTGTGTCTGTTTTTACACCAGTACCAAGCTATTTTGGTTACTGTAGCCTTATAGTGTACTTTGAAGTCAGGTAGAGTGTAACCTCTGGCTTTGTTCATTTTGCTTAGGATTGCTTTGGCTATTTGGACTCCTTTTTGATTCCATAGAAATTTTAGAGTCATTTTTTTTCTAACTCTGTAAAGAATTACATTGGTAGTTTGATAGGAATAGAATTGAATCTGTAGATTGCTTTGGGCAGTATGGCCATTTTAACAATATTGATTCTTCCAATCCATGAACATGGGACATTTCTCCGTTTATTTGTGTCATCTCTGATTCCTTTCAGTAGTGTTTTATCGTTCTCCTTGTGGAGATCGTTCATCTCCTTGGTGAGCTGTGTTCCTAGGTATTTCCTTTTGTTTGTGGCTCCTGTGAATGGGATTATCTGCTTGATTGACGGTCAGCCTGGATGTTAGTGGTATATAGAGATGCTGGGGTAGCATTTTCTAATTGATAAGATGCTGAGCTCTCCCAGACAAACACATCGTTGATGGCAGTCGAGGCTCTTTGTGGACATTGGGCAGCCTCAGTCTCCACATCTGTGAGGTGGGCATGTGGTAGCATCTTACAGGGTGGCGGAAGTCTAGATGCAATTCTGTTGGAGGATGCTGTGAACACAGTGTAGCGAGAGTCATGGTGAGAGGAGCTTGTGACGAGAAGTCTCTGGGCGTGAACGGAAGCTCCTGCCTCACCTCTGTGCCCACACTCCTGAGCATCGCCCTCACCAAAGCTGAGGGCAAGGTTGCCAGCCAGCCTAGGCCAGCTGCAGTTGTTTGTTGCATTGACTTGTGTTATTCCTTTAATTTTTTTAGGAATTGAAATTCCCTCATTTCAAAACAAAAGTATTATTATTATTTTTTTAATTTATGTGGGCAATGATTTTTTTTCCCTAAACCAGTGGCTAGCCCTCACCAGTAAAAACGAAACCCCATATTATTATTTCATTTCTCCTACAATTGTTCTACTATTTCTTAACAAAATTGTAAATGATGTAAAATCACAACCTTTAGTTCATATCCAGAGTATCACAAACTGCAAACTGATGGTTGCTCAGGGTGGCTCAGGGTGCTCACTGCACAGGGCCAGTGGGGGTGTCCTCACAACCTCTGCTGTCTGCCTCTGGTTGACTCCCTTGCAGCCCCATGGTGGTCTCTCTCAAAAGCCCTGGCATGGGCCTTGCTCAGACCAGCAGCCACTACCCACCCCGCCCTGTGCTGCTGGGCTCCTTAGAGGAGGGGCGTTCCCAAAGGAGAGAGAAGGGAGGGGCACACTGATGGACACTCAGACGTGCTTCTCAGGGGCAGCTGTGCCCCACCAGCCGTGGGACCACTCTGGGTGGCTTTGCTCATTCAGATTAGCAAAACACAGTCATAATATCAACAGATGACTGTTGTATTTCATGGGTTTTGTGGGTGTGGATTTGAGCCTCTGGTTCATGTACGGGAATCTGGGTGTAAAGCGGTCACTTGCTTGGGGAATTCTCTGTAGCTTTTGGCAGAGGCTGAGACGAAGACAGTGTGGCCAACTCCCGCCCTGGGTACTGTCCTCAGTGCTTCCTCTGCAGGGGCCTGTGCGTTACAGAATCACCAATAACACACCTCTTCCCCATGTCCTGAGAGCTTTCAGTCCCAAACCAAACCTTATCAATGATGACCGCTTCTTTTTTTCCTTTGTATCCGAATCCAGGGCAATTTCTTAGCATTAGTTCATAATGACCGTATCAGCAATGTGAGAAAGCTTTTTGCTTCACTTAGCTTTGTTCTCTTCTTCCTCTGTGGGGAGGAGTCCCTGGGGAAGCCTGGTTCCAGGTTCAGAGCTGCTGCTGATGGCACGGAAGACACCGCGGGAGCCATGACTGCCTGCGAGGTCTCCCTTTCCTTGTAGCAGCAGATAAAACCACAGTTTCCGTTGGAATTAGGCAGCCTGGAGCTTTGCTGATTAGGAGTAGGGCAGCCCTAAGCACCAGGAGAACCCGGGCTGGAATGTCTCTAGCCTATCACCAAGTCCTCCCAGCTGCACTCACGCTGCTCCCAGGGAAGCAGGCAGGAATGTCTTGGGGAAGAAGTTGCCTCCTAAAGGGAGGGACTCACTGACAGAGGGATTTAGGACATGAGAGACACCAGGTCCACCCCTGAGTAACTCTTCACTCTGCTGGATTCCAAGTGAAATGTCTGGCCATGCACAAATGATGTCCTGTGACATTAACTGGCAGGGGTAACAATTAATAAAGAAGGACCCATCAGATAAATCCTGGACTGAAACATTTTCATGTACTAAAGGAGATTTTTAACAGCTCTAACAAATAACCCTTGCCCCTCAGTGCCGGTTTGGCCGTTAGTGAGTGTGGTGGCTCAGAAAGGATTACCGGGCAGTGGGAATCGTGTCAGTGAGGGTCAGTGCAGGGAACAGAGAGGCCGTGGCTATGAAAGGGGCAGCTGCACACGTGCCCCACATGTCTGCCCGCCACCGAGTGGCCACTCAGGTGTTCCGACATTTATCCTGAGCGTATTCTCTACGTGCATTTCCCCCTTTCACTCCCATGGCCGGCATCAGCATTCTAGAAAAGAAGGATGTTGGACTCACCCTGTCTGGTCTGCAGGCCCAGCCAGAAATCCACTTCCCAAAGCACGTGGTCCCCACAGGCCCAGCAGGTGGCCCCCAGGTCCCCTTGAATCCTGGTCACCTGCACAGAGGACCCGGGCCCCAGGAGGCTGCCACAGCCCCTCTGGCTCAAAGGAACAGCCCACTTCTTGACAGATGAGAGACTGGATCCAGGTCGGGTCACCAAAAGTGCTCGCGAGCCCTCATGTGCGGGGGAGGAGCCCCACCCACTCTTAGGGCCTCCACAGGGGTTTGACTGGGCTGGAATTCCTGGTCACTTGCCTACACCCTGTGGTTCCTGAAAGCTAGCCAGCCCTGTGTCTGTCTTTCCAGGGACCAGGTAACTGTCTGTGCTGGGTGCGAGGTGCAGCCTTTCCAACAGGTGATGAATGCTCCTCCAGGGCAAAAAAAATAAGAAAAAGGGGAAAAAGTAGAAAAAAAGGAAAGGAGCCAGAGGGTTTTGTTTTGTTTTCGTTTGCCTGTTGTTTGTTTTCTTTACACCAAAGCCCCGGCACCCTGAGGGCCGTCCCACGCGGCTGTGTGTGGCTAAGGCCGGGGCGGGCAGGCCCTGCCATGTGCTGTCTGCCGTGTGCCCTGCGGCCGGGGCCTGAGTCATCCCTGTCCCTGTCTCCCCAGCGAAGCGGTACTGCAAGGACCCCAGCCCCAGCAGCAGCAGCACCAGCAGCTACGCGCCCAGCAGCAGCAGCAACCTGAGCTGCGGCGGGGGCAGCAGCGCCAGCAGCACCTGCAGCAAGAGCAGCTTCGACTACACGCACGACATGGAGGCGGCCCACATGGCGGCCACCGCCATCCTCAACCTGTCCACGCGCTGCCGCGAGATGCCGCAGAACCTGAGCACCAAGCCGCAGGACCTGTGCGCCACGCGGGTACACGCGCCTGGGCAGGTGGGGCCCCTGGCGGGTGGGGGAGGCGGGCCGCGGGCCCAGCCGCGGAGACACGCGGCGCTTTCAGGCAACTTACTTTATGGTGCGAACGCCCTGATCTCCTAAACCATTCCTGCCACTGTGAACAATCAGTGCAGCTTCCCTTAAAGCAGCCTGAACAGCACCATTGTCCAAAGCGCATCCATTTTCTCCATCAGAGGCAAGGGTCAGATCTTGTAAATTAATGTGCGTCAATGGATCCTTCTCTCCAGGATCCAGAAGCATTTCTGTAAACAAAGAACGCCACGTGGTCCTCCTGTGGTCTCCAGTGACCACACAGAGGATGCACAACGCAGCGTGGACCTCCCTTGAACTTTGACAGGAAGCTCTGCTAGCACCGTTGCCAAGTGAAATGCAGGCATCTGCCCGTGGATTCCTGGGTAGCAGGGAAACAAAGGAAGTAAAAATCAGGCTTCACACCAAGGGATCAGCCGTGTATTTACAGCCAGCACTCGTTAGTTCCACATTTGCATGGGTGCTGTAGTGCTATGAAAGGCATAGGAAGAGTGTCTATTTTAATTTCTTATCAATTGAACCAATGCCTCTGCTGGGCGGGAGAGAGAGCCTTTAGGATGCAGCACAGACCTGGGAGAGCCGCCCCGCCGAGGCCACTAGGCGGCCGGGGAGAACCGGGCCGGGCGGTGCAGGGAGCAGTCTGTGTTCTCAGAGACGCTGCGCAGCGGACACGTTCACCTCCTCTCCCGATAAACAAAGGGCTCTCCACTGTGTACCGCTGCCTGACCATGCACCTGAGTGCACAGCACTGACAGTGGTTCTTGTAAATACTTGTAGTTGGTATGAATGAAGAAAGGTCAGTAATCTTACGTTCTGCAAAGGTTTTTTCTTCAGTATATTTAGTCCTAGATATTGGAGAAGCGTCAGGGGCCTGCAGTTTTCATGGTGACCAAGGTTGCAAAAATGCAAGGTTAGCATGGAAGAGATTCTGTGGCAACCACAAAAAAAAAAAAAAAAGCAGAGACCCTTTCCAAATTTGGTTGCACTTTCTTAAAATTAAACTAAGACTGAGAGAATAAATCCAACATTATGAAGCTTAAATTAATATCAGAACTTCAAATCAGAGTGCACTTTGACAAAGAGAGTTCAAGCAGAATGATACTGTATAATTTATCAAGGTAACAGCTCCAGGGATGGTGGTCTCATTCCAAGCATCTTCCTTCTACTGTTGCGTTGAGAGGAGAGAGCTGCTAGACCTTTGAGGAGGCAGCAGCTTTCAGACCAGCTCTGAAATCAAATTTTGCTCAAAAGAGTGTTACTCTTTGGGGAAAAACATGCAGGATTGTTAGGGGTATTTTGATTTTTTTTTTTTTTTAACTTTCTGTCCACGTGTCCCTTCTTCTCACTTTCTCCCTGAGAGGCAAGTGCTGCAGAATTCTTGATGCATTTCAAAGCATCCTTTAAAAAATCCAAAAAGCCTCACCCTGGACCTCGTTGTTGTTGTTGTTGTTGTTGTTGTTGTTGTTGTTGTTGTTTAAGCCAGTAGACTAAATTGCAGGTTTGCTGAAATTTAGAGGAGATCAGATGGTAATCACTGTAGTAAAGGTATTTTTAGCTGCAACTGCAGATGTCCTTTCTTAAAATGAAAAATTATTTTCATCATAAAAGTTCTTATTACAGCCAGGCCCAGTGGCTCACACCTGTAATCCCAGCACTTTGGTAGGCTGAGGCGGCCAGATCACTTGAGGTCAGGAGTTTGAGACCAGCCTGGCCCACATATAGTGAAACCCCACCTCTACTAAAAAATACAAAAATTAACTGGGCATGGTGGCGCAAACCTGTAGTCCCAGCTACTTGGGAAACTGAGACAGGAGAATTGCTTGAACCTGGGAGATGAAGGTTGCAGTGAGCCCAGGCCGTGCCACTGCACTCTAGCCTGGGTAACAGAGCAAGACTCTGTCCCTTAAAAAAAAAAATTATATTACAAGGTAAATTTTAGTTTCTTCTCTTTCTTTCCTTCACCCTTCTAATTCTTTTGTTATCCTACTCCCTAATTCTTGAACTATTAGCATCAATAAAACTAAAAGAGAATTTTTAAGCTGATATATATATGTGTTTATACACACACATACGTACATGCACATACATGTATATACACACATGCATACACGCAAAATTTTTATCTCTTAGGTATTTGTAACTGTAATAAAATTAAAACTAAACACTTTGTAATTTTATTCTGAACAAACTCTAAATCAGAGATATAATAGGACAACAAGGAAGGAGAGAGAGAGGATAGACAGTAGATAAATAGGGAAATGGAGGGAGGGAGGGAGGGTGGGAGCGATGCCTGGATTCTCCAACCAATTTTGCAGCTAAGCATGGGATAGCAGGAATGTACCAAAAGACCAGGACTGTTCACCTTGGGAGTTCAGGCCAAGGAAACAGCAGTGAGGAATTCCGTGTTTGAACGCTCCCCTGGCTGATGGCAAGACTGCAGTCTGGGAGGAAGGACCCGTGGTGTTACAAGGTGCCAGGCCAAGCACAGTCACCATGTCTTTCTACCAACAGAACCCTGACATGGAGGTGGATGAGAACGGGACCCTGGACCTCAGCATGAACAAGCAGAGGCCGCGGGACAGCTGCTGCCCCATCCTGACCCCCCTGGAGCCCATGTCCCCCCAGCAGCAGGCAGTGATGAACAACCGGTGTTTCCAGCTGGGCGAGGGCGACTGCTGGGACTTGCCCGTAGACTACACCAAAATGAAACCCCGGAGGATAGACGAGGACGAGTCCAAAGACATTACTGTATGTCCTTTTCATTGAGCCTGTGTTAACTGCCAGACTTTAAAATGGGGCCCCAGCTGAAAGAAGTGCCATTTGCACATACCTTATGAGAAAATATATTTTCTCTTTAAATATGACCTTTAACTGAGGAGACTTAGAAAACAGTTTTTGTTGACCCAGAAGAGATTTGTGACTAACACTGATTAGAGTGAAACTAACTATTGACTCTTGTAAATGATAAAGTTTATTTTCTAACAAATATGTTTTGCTACAAATGATTACTTTAAGAAAACATATAAATAGCATGTGATTTCATTTTTCTGGGTGTCCTGTTGGAACAATACTGGATTTTCCTTGCTGGTAGAGAATTTTAATAGGAGTCTTAGATACTTAAATGGTTAACTGTGTGCTGTTAATTAACTAGCTCTTCAAAACTAAGGACAGTGTCCCTTCTCTAAGAAACCTAAAGTATTCAAAAGAGTTTACTCTAGCCTTGAATAAATTATTCTAGTACCATCACCTAAATCTTTGTTTATGACTGTATTACTAAAACATCTATGTCAAGAACACATTTTTGAAGTAGCTACAGTGTTCAAATTCAGGTTATTAAGATAGATATAATGCCCTTTAGGCTTTGAAAAGAAATAAAGAAAAATGTTTTCTTTACGTACTGACTTAAAAGTCTTTGATTCTGAGAACTATGACATCCTCTTTATTCACTGAAAAATGAAATTTATTTTTAGTACAATGGAGAGACCACCATCAAAGCACTAGTGTCTTACAGAAGCAAGGAAATAGGAAAAAAAAAAAAAAAGAAAGAAACATTAGCCCCATGTAGAAATTGGCAGAGAGGGCACCTGCTTATAAGCCTGTTATCTGCATTCTTCAAATTGATTTCAGTATCCAGGCATTGTGAAAAAGAACCAAATCAGAGTGGCAAGCTGAATTTCTAAGTATTTTTTTCTCCTGCAGTGTTGAATCATTACTACCAAATAAGGCATGGTGGTTGAATCTCCAAATTTATTTTGGTTGAAAGTAAAAGCCCTCACAAAATGACAGAAGTGTTTTCATCCTGGATCGTCATGGAAGACAAACCTTCCCATGTAGCTAGACTTAGGAAATGTGTCTGCTGAGCATCGCCACCTGTAGAAACATCCACGTTACTGCAGGTGAACACACAACCGAAAAGGAAATTCACAGTTACTTTCCTCTAAATTGGTCTCCATTACCCCGAATCTTAAAGCACGTGCTTGCAAAATCCTGACCAATGGTGGGGGAAAGCTTAGCTCTAACACACTGTAGTTCCAGTGTTGAATCTTGCAGGCAAGTGTTGGATAAAGCAGCCCACCCGCAGGTGTGTGCTGAATGCTGAATGAGGAAGACCAAGTTAAACGTAGTCTCTGGCTGCCGGACCGTGTGTGTGTCCATGTGGTGAGCACGGCCAGGTGAATATTGAATAAGGGCCCTGACCACTGACAGGTGACCATCATTTTAGTTTAGAGCAGTGGAAGAAAAGCTCAATATGCATTTTCAGAAGGGGCATTATCAGGACAAAGAGGATCTTAAAGGTACAGCAGAAAGAGGTATAAGATCAGAGGCCACCCCAGAGCCACGAACCGCCTCCCTCAGTCTGTGCGCCGTGTGATCATCCGTGTGGCTCTGAAGCTGTGTTTTGCCCACAGCCAGAAGACTTGGACCCATTCCAGGAGGCTCTAGAAGAAAGACGGTATCCCGGGGAGGTGACCATCCCAAGTCCCAAACCCAAGTACCCTCAGTGCAAGGAGAGCAAAAAGGATTTAATAACGTAAGCATGCTGTGAGGTGAAATTATGAATCTTCTTAATCTTCCCATTCTTTGGCTGATTTTTAAAAACCGGATCTGTATATGCCTTGCCGTTTGAGCATGCGACATTCGCAGCATATAAATGTTTCCGATTGCCGGGTCAGTAGAGTGAGCAGCTCACCGTGCACTTGCCTGTTCCCAATGACGCTCTGTTGGACGGGGGCGTCATTTTCATTTAACCCGTGCATTTTGCCGCTTTTCTTCAGGGTGCTTAAATCCCCTTGCAGACATTGCAGCTAAACTGGAAACAATGAAACTTTTTTAAAAGTTTTTTTTTAAAACATACTTACTATTTTGGCTGTTTTTGTTTTTGTTTGGTGGCAGATGTCCAACTCCAGGGTGTGATGGGAGTGGTCATGTGACTGGTAATTACGCCTCACACAGAAGGTGTGACTTCATTTTTCTCATGGTGGATTCTGTCTTTTCAATTTATTGTTTTCAGCTTACCTCAACAATGCTGTCAAAGTAAAAATGTTGAATTCTGTGTCAACCCTTTAAGTGCTATATGTTGACCTTCAAAAGCATGCTAATTTATGTGTTGTATAATGTCTTTTATCTTCAAATAAACAACCTAAATTTGCAAAATTCTTCTTAAGCATTGAAGCCAAAGAGCACAAATGTTTTATCTTATTTTTTAAACAATTTCTTATTAACAGAAACATTTTCTTAAATTTATATTCGAACCAATTCAGAATTAATTATGCAAAAAAAAATTCAATATACAGCACTTGCCCATTGCTTTTCTGCATTAAACTCTTTAATTTTGGTTTTTATGTTGTGTTTGTTCGGGAGTTATGCGCTTCGCGATTGACTGACCTGCCTGTCCCGGCCTGTCTTACAGTCTATCTGGCTGCCCCCTGGCGGACAAAAGCATTCGAAGTATGCTGGCCACCAGCTCCCAAGAACTCAAGTAAGATTTAATGACAATAATTCTCTTTTAAAAATCCATGCACTCAGTAGTTCACAAAAAAAAAATGATGTGTCATTTGCAAAGAAAAATGTCTGTTAAAAAACATGGCCTGTGCACCCCAGTGCCTTGATATAGAAACGTGATTGAGTCCTCGGAATTTCAGCCACTTTTCCACACAACCCATTCTGCCTTTTCCCCTGACATACCTCCAGCTTGTTCATGTCATATCCTTCCTATCTGGAATTTCCTAAAGCATGAGTGTTTTCTCCAGATATGCATGCATATGGAAGGGAAATTTTACAGTTACTCAAATTTTTAGAAAATGACTAAATAATCAACATTTAATTTTTAAAATAAATTCATAGGAGTATTTACAATATGGATACTTAAGTAGCACTCATGACACAATCTACCATCATAATAGCTATTTTCTTAAATACACCGTGGTCTTAGTCATGAATACTCTTTAGGACAGTGTCAGCTCGCGGTTCAGGGATCCGGAGAGTCGTGGAATTCAACCAGACACACCTCATTCTAGAGTTTTACCTCCCTCTTCTCTATGCCTGTCATTTTTAAGCATAAATCTGGCAAAAGGGTGAAACACCTACATTTATACTGCCACCCTGAGATTTCCCTCCTTCGCCTAGACATCTCTAGATGCAGGGCCAGACAGGTTCAGAAGAAGCGGGTAGAAGTCACGGAGGGAGTCCCAAAGCCTCCGCACTCCAGGGAGAGCATAGTTGCAGGTGCACACAGGGAAAGAGGGCGAGACCTGGGAGATGCTCACAGTGCGATAAGAGCCAAGAGTCCCCAGATAATCCCTTTAAATTATTGGACATGCCATATCATTATGTCAAATTGCTTGGTTTTCCTTTTGTTTGGAAAAAGCATTGTTATCCACGCAAAGAGAATGCTGCTTTTCAACCCACATTTGATCTCTTTCCCAATCATCCCTCCCCACCTCCCAGACCCCTGACGATAGACCAGGACTGGCATCCCAGACCCCTGACGATAGACCAGGACTACTGCAAAGTGTAGGCTTCTGTTTCACACCCATGTCATCTTTTACAGGATCCCTGTCCAAGGCCCTAGGGCCATAGATCACCTGCTTATGTTCAGTGACTTCCTGAACTAGCTCTTTCGCCACAAGACCCTTGGAACTTTCTTCATGGAATGTAAACGCCTGGAGGGCTTCCTCTTACCTAACGGCTGTAAAGTCTGTAGCCTCATCCAAAACAGTTCCTCATGGACAAAGTAGCTTTAGGATCTCAAAACGACAGCATTAGCAAGAGCAATTCAACCCGCTTTGTTCAGGCATCTTTTGTATGGCTGGAAACCACATTTCCCTCATGGTCAAAACATGACTAACTCCCCTGGGAACTTGGCCAATACATCAGAACATGGCAACATTCCTTTGAATTTCTTGATGAGGGACACTTTGCAAAAGATTGGCACATCTCCAGTTCCAACAGGCCAGCTGTAGACAGGAAAACAACCGCTGTAAAAGTTGCTTCTAGTGTTGCCTCTGACTGGTCAGAGACTGCAGGGATTCGTTCTCTTTGGCTTGCATCCCTTCACGTTGGGCTTGGCGGCTTATGTTGGTTTGAAATTCCGGGCCAGCTTGCTGTTTCTCCAGCATCAGCACTTTCTTCTTCTCTTACTTCATCTTGCAAGACAGTGTGATGGTCCCCACCTTTAGCATTTTCCGAGGGAGCCGGTTAGCTCTTCGTGCCTTCCAGGGCAGGGTGGGCTTGGGCAGCCCCTCCTTCCTGCCTTGTCTTGGAGGGGAGACTGTATCTTCCAGGAGGTGGATGGCCTTTTCCTAATTGTGGTTGCTCAGAAAGCCACACTCGTGTCTAAACTTATCTTTGCAAAAAGTAAATCCTATTCTGATAGAGCCTTTCTGGGAAATCTGAACTTGACTGATTTTCTTAAATGGTCCTTTTCTATGAATGGATCTTCAAAACTAAGAATTTCAGTCAAGCATCTTCTGTAAAAACACTAATGTTTCAATGACCAAATTTTACTTGATGGTATAACCATAGGTTATAATTTCTTTTCTTTAACCTTGTAATTGGTGACACCCTTTATCTGTTACCTGTTGGATCTGGGTCAGCAAGATCTGTTGGGTGGGTTTCTCAAGCCCGGGAACATGGACTGAGCCCCTCATGACTTGCAACAACTTTCTTTAGAATAATTCATGCATGAGTCCTTTTTAATATTCTTTGTGTATATTTTCAAGGGTTTGGTCAATTTGTCCTGCAGCAGCAGCATCCCTGATTAACAGCATGACGTTAAACCATTCACTGTATCCTGCCACAACCTCTAATCATTCATAAACACATGGTAGAAAGTGGGCCCCAATTACCTCTGAAACTCTTCTCTACGTGTCAGCTAACAAATGGAACTTTCTGGAAATTTTCTTCTTGTCACTTCCAACGCTGAATTGTGATATTTGGCCTTTAACAGGACATTCTTGATCATGGACAAAGCAAATTTTCCAGATAAACTCTCGCTCTTGGATCCTCTAAGCTCTTAAACTTCCTGAGATAATACTTTGCCTGGTTCTTACCCAGAGCAGCAAACGTGGGACGTTTCGAAAAGAAAATTCATAACCTCATGTCCAATTACGTGTAACATGTAAACTGAAACTGGATTAAAATTTAATGTGCACCTGAATCTTACTCCAACTCTGGGACTGTTGCTTTCTTTGCTCTGTAGCCCATCTGGTGTTGAAGACATAGCTCAGAGGCTTAGAAGTCAGGAAGGAAGCCCCCAGGGTAAAAGGGACACTTCGGGGAGGCAGACGGAGGAGGGACGCCCAGTTCCGAAAGCCTCTGTGCCTGGCAGACTTTTGCGCATCGATGCTTCAAGGTGGAATTCACCGTCACCTTGTATGCCCTTTCTAGGAGCCGACCTCCCAGAGTCGCCGTGAGCCCTGCCTGGCTGTGATATTCACTGAGATCACAGGCCAAAAAACAAAAAAGAATGCAGATTAGAGTTTTTGGGGGATGAGAACTCTGCCCACCATGAGCTCTGATTCCCTGTAAGATTTCTTCTCGTGACATTTCATTTGCTAGGATTCCCTGAAACAAACAGCAGGAAAGAGCGCTTGCAAAACCTATCGCAGCTGGTCAGCCTTTTCTTTTTCTTTTTCATTGTCTTTAGGAACTGTATTCTCCCAGCCAGGAATTATTTTTTTCTGCTTCCAGATGTGTGTGCCATTGTAGACATGGGCATGGTGTAGGTATAACCAAAGTAAGCCAAATACAAACTGATTTCGATCACAGGGAAGTGGCTCTGAAGAGGAGCCCACAAATCGGCTTCCATTTATGCTTTGGTTGGCCAAATTAAGATTCCTCCTTACTATCCTTGCCTTTATCTTATAATACCAGGAGTCCTGACATTATGTAACTCCTTGTAGGAAAAAGAACCTCGGGCTACTTGTTGGTTTTCCTGGAGTCTGAGCTTGGCCTGAGTCATCCCGGCAGTGAGCGGGTTGTACTCTTGGTCCCTCGGCCTTCGCGACGGTCTCGTACGCTCTGTAACCTCTAAGCTCGTATCCTAGGCATTTTTCAGCTTGAGCATGCAGGAATTTTAGCCACATCTAACACATCTTTTTAACCTGGTTACATTTTAAAATACGTCATAAGTCAAAGAATTAGCATTTTGAACGTGGGTCAAGATGTTGCTTTTTGCTAAGGCTACTTATTTCTAGCCCATCCTGGGGCTTGGATTCTCTGCTGTAAACATAACAGGCACAGGGAGATTATTCGCCAGGCTCTCCTGGAGACAGATGTGAGCTTTGCTCACCCCACAGCTTCCATTGTTAGGGTGCAGGAGGGTCGCCCGCTTTGACTGCTCACCACGTTCTTAGGAATAATCCTCATTGCAGTAATCTTTTGCTTTCACAGTTTACAATAGTCAATCCACAGAACTCTGTGAATTACAACTGGCCTCGGCTGGGGTCTAGTTTCTTTAACAGGAGGCCGTATTTCCTTATCAGGGGAATGAGCTGACCTCTGTGTAAATTCAGCTCTTTTAGGACAGAAAGTTGTGTGATTTCAGCCTCCACATTGGGAGGGGATCTGTGTGATCTCCCACTTCCAAGATTGCTCTTGTAGCACCCTTCTTTCTGTTATAAAAGATCGAACCATTCAGCAGCTGACTTGGCTCTCCCGAGAGCACCTGGGTGCACGTGACCAGCGATGTGCGTGAGTGGGAATATCTCGGGGAGAAGAAGCGATGGCCTGGGGTTTCTCAGGTGCGGGTCCCTCCGGCGCACAGGGTCCGCTGGGACTCCAGCAAGCGCCGCCCAGGCCACAGGGATTGCGTGCCTGCCCCAGAGCCTTCCCCAGATCTGTGGTGGTCCCTGCTTGTGCTGAAACGCTGCAGGCTTGTGGGGTGCCCGACAGTGGACAAAATGCTTCTGCACAGACTGTCGTCTTCGTGAGGAAAAGGGGGAAGAGGTGCTTAGACCCATTTCACGGATGTGAGAACTGAGGAACGGGTGGTTGGACTGCTCAGTGGAGATGCACAGACTATCAACTGCAAGGACAGAGCCCGACTCAGAAGCTTTCCCACGCTTCATGCCTGCTCCTCGGTCATTAATAACATCACCTTCAGTGTGCTGCTTTGTGATTGAGAATTAAGGGTTTACATTTAGTGATGACTACAGCCCTCCACATGCACGCACACACACAGAATTTATTTTTGTTTCCACACTTGGCCTCGTGCAGTTTCCCTGTGACCCGCACAGGGAGCTGAGCTGGGACCCACCGGCGGTGGCCACCTCCCCGGCACTGTGCCACATCCCTGGTGGAACGCTGGCACGCCCACGCCTCACAATCAGCTAAATGCATTTTGAACTTGCTCCTCCAGGGACCCAGTTCTACCATTTATATTTTCACATCTGTAAATGGTTTATAAAGTTTGCACTATGGCATTTACAGAAAATATCCTACAAAATACAGCCTATTGGAGTTGTATTTTATCATAATGAGTAGGAGAAATTAAAATATAGGAAATACAATTAAGCATAATAAGTAAAACTTCTAAAATCAGAATGTTTCACAATGACTCCAGGCACGCGCGCACACACACACACACACACACAAATGAACCGGCAAACCAACAATAAACCACTCAGGTCTTGGTTCACGGAGTTTCTTGTTGAGGGAGGATGAGCCAGAAGCGCCTCGGTCTTTCCTTCCATTTCTCAAGTCCACTGTCAGGGCGAGCCCAGCAGCAGGAGCCTCCCTGGCCCAGTGGATAGGGCTGTAAGTGGGGAGGGTCCCTGCTGCAAATCTTTCTTCCTGCCTCCTCCTCTTCTCACAGTAAGCCTGAGACCTGGATTATTAAGGGAGGGACCCAGGCATTGGGGTTTGGGCTGAATCTTACTTATTTTAACTAACTATACTGACGCACAGGCCAGCCAAAAAGAAAACAACAACCATGTCGAGAATCTTTAGTGTTTAGCTTTTTAAACGGCTTAATGAAACGTTCCTAAAGTTCTCCAGCTATATTTGAAATGTAGTGTAGGTCTGTTTATGCCTCGCCATTGTCATGGTTTTGATGAAGAAAATATTGAAATTCACTGAGTAAAATCTCAGACTTAGGTAATATAAGGAGGCAAGGGGTGGCAGGATCTGAGGCCAGTGGCCAAGGTGCTCTGCTTTTCATGGAGAGGTTCTCTGTGCAAAAGAAAACACAGAGCATGGGTTTTCCAGTCACTGGGGAGCACTGTCAATCTCCCTGTGCCTCAGTTTCCTTCCCTGTGAAGTGGGACAGTGCTGGTAGCACACACCTGACATTCAATACCTGTTACAATTGACAACAACCATGTACAAAAATCCCCACAAAATGAAACTTTTCCATTTTTCATTTATATTTCATCATTCATTCTTCTGAAAACTGAATGAAACATGCTGCATGTAGACCTGACTGCCCAATCTACAGTCAGTTAAGAAAATAATTCAAGTCTCATTTAAAAGTTTTCTAGCTACTCAAGAGGCTGAGGCACAAGAATCACGGGAACCCAGGAGACAGAGGTTGCAGTGAGCCGAGATCGTGCCACTGCACTCCAGCCTGGGTGACAGAGTGAGACTCCGTCTCAAAAAATAAAAACAAAAAAAGCTTTCTCCATCTTACCTTACTTCATTCATTGCTCAGTTCGAGAATGGTTTTACCTTTGCAGCCTCACACTTTGGCAGAATCAGCATACTGTTTGCTAAAGAGAGGGTGGCTTCTATGGACATTTTATTTTATCTTTAATTTGCCATATTTACCGGCTTCTTGACCAAATTGATCTGTTTGCCTTAAGCCATTTAAAAGGCCGTTTTCAAGGATGGTGGCTTGGTTGAACTCAGAGATAGGGAGCTCGAATCTCTCAGGCAATTAAGGTAAATTTCTAACTGCTCACCAAAGCTGGCTTTGTGAGGTTTTTGGTTTTTTTGTGTCAAATTTTGGAGCATTTTAAATTCAGAAGAAAATCATGAGGAAGATTTTTAATGAAATATTTCTTAGCATTCCATTCTTTCATTTTAAGAATATGAAACATTTAATACAAACATCAGAAACTATTGAATTGTATTGCATACTTTCAAACAAAAATCATTTGTCATCAAATCAAATGTAAAATAATGCATCTTATACAATCTATTTCAAAAATTTTTAAATACATTGATTTTTTAACTTCTGGATGACTTTTTAACATGTACAGTATTTCTGTCACACATGAACAGAAGGAAGAATTTATTGTCCTTATAATTTTAAGTACTGAAGTTTTAAAGTTATTTAAAATATATATACACATATATTACTAAACTATAAACATATATTATTATTTTACACACACATTTTTTGTTATTTTTTGGTCTAGGTTTCAAAGATGGGCACATTTCCTTTCATGAGACGTGTTACATTGTCTGAGGTCTCTTCATATTTCACGTCTAATTAAATTTGGCCTCTTCTAACTTGAGGGGATTCTGGGCTCCTCTGGAGTGGCTCTGAGAAGTGAGCTTTCTTAGACTTCATGGGCCCCCACATCTGACTTCGGGCAGCCAGCAGGATGAGAAGCCAGTACTCTGTGATGGGAGAGTAGAGTCACAATGAGGAGGTTATGTCCTTTAATTGTGCCTCTGAGGTTTTAATGTAGTAAACACTTCGCTAATTTGTAATTCCCTGGAGCAAAATGAATGAAATTGGAAATAAAGTCGATGCTCCCTTTGGGAAATGACTGACAAGGATTTGGGCTGTCCAGGAGATAGACTCATTCTCTCCCAGGCCCTTTCTTGAGTGAAAGGCTTTGAAGGAACTCAAGGGCCATTGAGTGCACAGGGGCCTGGGAAGCAGGAAAGCTCACAGTCACGTCTGCAATTTCAACCTGTCGCTGTGCTCTCTCTTACATGTGATCTGTGGCCTTCCAGGGGTGATGACTCAGGGAAATTACTTCTCTTCTCTTCTCTTCTCTTCTCTTCTCTTCTCTTCTGTTATATTCTATTGTTGCATTTTTACAGAAAGAGGTTTCTGGCACTAGTGAATTCCATTTAATGACATTCTTAAAGTCGCTAGGTTCTACAGGTGATTACATGTTTCTATTCATGAATGAGAGATGGAGACATCTCATCTGCCTCCAAAGAGAAATTGAGAATAGTATAAGAATTTAAAGAAGTTGGACATCCCACACTTACCTGATGTTTTTTAAGAAAAAGCTTTCTAATAATCAGAATAAAATGTGACTTGGTTATGGAAATGAGAGCCTGAAATGCCTGATGGAGCCTTCTGGGATGAAGTTGCCTGTTCTGTGGTGTCCCACACGGAAGTCACAAGCTGCTGGAATGAGGCTGCCGTGGCTGAGGAAGTGCATTCTTGATGGTATTTCATCTTCATTAATTCAAACCTAAATGTCCACATACACCAAGCAGGTATACACACTGGGCAGTGCCCAAGAGAACCTTACACTTATTTTACATTGTTCTTTGTGTGGTTTTTACTACACAAAGAACAATAGAAATTGTCCTAATTCTAATTAGAATTACATTCTAACAAACCTGTGGGAATATTTCATTTCTGAAGCTGAACAGTTCATATTTTTTAAGCATCTGGCTTATACTATTAAGCCATTGACAAATAGGTTAATAATTTTTTATTAACATACTGGTATCTTTTTTTGTTTAATGCAGTTTGTAGACAGATTAAAACTAAATGTGATGTAAATGTCGGTGTTACCATTTTCAGAATGGAATACCTGCACGTTGCACAGTGAAATGAGTGCAAACCTCACTCTTTGGGACGAGCGTTGGGGCAGCACTCAATAGAAGTTAGTGGAAAGACTCAGTTCTGCTATTGTGAAAAACCATGCAACTGGATTACTTTCAAGCATGGGCAGAAATTCAAATTTAGTTAATCAGGTGTTATCAAAGAGGTCTGTAGGCCACCTCCTTCAGTGACTAAATAAACCCAATATAATTAACACATAAATCGCTAATAATTGGGGCCTTCAAGTTGTCGGAAGCTGTTTCCACCTGTATCTTCGATATTTATCTCCCAAGCTTGCTGATGCATTAATTAGCACTGCCTGCAGAGAAGAGCTTACTCCACGGAGGGGGACCCCAGCACTTCCCTGGTCCCAATTAGTTTTCGTGTCGAATTAGGAAGGTGTCATTATCATGGATTTTTTTTACAATTTAGGATACAAACAGGTGACCTATTTTAGGCAATTTTTGGTCTCAGAGCCAATGAGAGCAAGCAGAGCTCAGCAGAACTGCCCACAGCCATGGCCGTGCCTGGAGCCCCTGCCTGTCCCAGCACAGGCGTGCGAGCGGCCAGGTCCCGTTCCTCAGCTCTCACCGTTCATGTCCCTCTCCTTTGGCCAAGTGCTGACGGTGTTCATCATGCAAGCTCACTGAACAAGGTACAAAATCCACCTGATATATAAAAGCACCTGCTTCTGGCACAAATGCATCCTCTAGCGAAGGGGAGAAAACATCAGTCGAGCAAGGAAGTTTTTAAATGATTTTTTGGATGTAAACCTAATATAAGCTCAAAAAATTGAGAAAGAAAAGAACTGGAAAAAAGAAAAACTATGTGTAATCTCACCTCTCTCACAGATATGTTTGCATTTTTGTGCAATCACCGTGTGATTGAAACCTGCTTTTCTGCTTAGCATGTAAGTCATATAATCTTATTTTTAATCACTGCATCATATTTCAGGGAAAATGTGTTTTTGCAGCTTCCATCATAGTCAAGTGATAAAAGTCTCCAGCACCAGGAATCTGGGCGTTCTGAAGCCTGTGTTCTCCATGAGGGCTCCTTCCTCACCTGTGCAGCTGGAACCACGGGGGTCTCCCCAGAGCTACAAGGACGATAGGCAGAGCTTAGATGCTGAAGGGCTTTGCGGAGTGTGTTTTTCTGCTGCAGGGTATAATTTATCCTATAGAACCAGGGACCGATTGTTTGGCACTCTCTGAGCTGTGATCCTCCCGCGGGACCCTGGTCCTAAGGAGACTCAGCTTGAGTCTCCAGCTGGGAGAACAAGCCGGGTCTCTGTCCTCCCTTGGTCTGATATTTGGGGAGATGGCGGACACACAGTCCCAGCATGCTTAGAAGACACCAGGATGCCAGCAGAGGAGGAGCAGGGAGAAAGTTCTAGAAGAGCAGAGCAGCACAGGAGTCAGATCACCTGAGGCCACTGGTCTTGGCAGGACCTTAGTTCTGTCCTGAGTGAGACATTACTTCTCCAGTCTCCCCGGATGCCTTTTGCAGTTAGAGGCCAGTCCGGAGCTCTGGCAGTGGGGTGCAGGGCTGGGGTGGGAGGCAGCAGGTGCTGAGGTTTCGATGGCGGCACATGTAGGGTCAGCTGGGGGAACTCGGTGTGGGGCAGAGAGCATCCAGGAGAGCCACCCAGAGGCCCGCTCTGGCCACCGGCCATGGGGAAAGGTTGCTGGGGTGAGCAGTGGGTGTGGGCTCAGGAGCCCCAGATGGACGGGTGGGTCAGGGTCAGCAGGAGCTGTGTGGAGATGTGGAGGAGAGGAATGTCACGCGTGTGTGTAGGTGCTCTGGGGGCCTGTCCCAGGCTGGACGCGGAGTGCTGGGCACGGATGGCACGAAGGCCACGCATGGATGCATCACCAGGCAGCACGTGTTGATGAGGATGCCAAGACCCACCCCTTCTCACTCTCCCAGACTCTGGGGCTCAGGCCCAAACCCTGAGTCTGTTTCCACACCCAGCGAGAGGGGCCCACAGAATCCGATTATTTTCTGGGAATTAAAATAACTACAAAATTTGGAAATTCCTTCACAAAGATTTCTTCTTCAAATGTCCTGCTGACCTGAGAGTGCAGCGTTCCCCCGCACATCACTGAAAATACCCTGGGAATCAGGTGGCCAAAGAGACATTCAATATCGCTCCAGCCCTCAAACCTCACCGCAGATGTGCACGTGGACAGAACTGTACTTCAGAAATCCAAAGTGCACATCTTTGTTAAGATATAACTATATATTATATTGATATAAATAAGATTAAATAATGTGTTTTTCCTGTAACACATGAACAGAGAGATAGGGCCCCACTTTGAAGGGCAGAGAAGTTCACCTGCACGGCTGCCCTAAGACTGAAGAGCCCTGAGGTAGGGGAGGGAGCAGCAAGTTCATTCTTCCTCGCTGGACCCTTGAACAAAGAAGGCAGAGGCTTAGGCGTGGCCCCACTAGGTCAAGAAAGAACCGGAATGAAGGTCTTCTAGAGGAGATTTCTTTCCTGGCAATAATCTGATTATCAAACAGATCTGCTTCTGCTCGCTGCTCCCCAGACATCCATCCTGAGTAAAATCTGATTGCCACCTGGCCTGGTGCTTGGGGACAGAGACAGAACGGTAGTGAGGCCAGGAGGGAAACTGAGGCACTCACCTTCTCCTGAGAGAACTGCTTTGATTCTACCTTGAACAGGAAGGATGGGACACATTCAGAGCTATGCAAAGTATTTCACTGCAAGGCTTGAAGACAGCGTAAGAAATCTGAAAATGTGTAGTTCTATTTTCTTAAAACAACCATTTAAAATGTGTGCATATTTCTCGGTACAAGGACCACATCACGCCCTTCCCTCTTGGCCCTTGGCGAGGCAGGCACACTCCCTTGAAATGGCCTTCCTTGGCCTCCCCGTTTTCTGAAATCCAGCCTGTTCACCCAGGCCCAACACCAGCACAACGTGCGACTCATGGAGGGTCCAGTTTCCCACCTCGGGGTGTGACCTTGAACGTGTCAGCCCAGCCACTGCGACCTCTCCCTGCAGCGATCGCACTGACTCCGGTGGCTCTGTGCTCAGTCAGTATCTTCCGCCTGCGCCGGAACGGGTGGCTCTGTGCTCAGTCAGTATCTTCCGCCTGCGCCGGAACGGGTGGCTCTGTGCTCAGTCAGTATCTTCCGCCTGCGCCGGAACGGGTGGCTCTGTGCTCAGTCAGTATCTTCCGCCTGCGCCGGAACGGGTGGCTCTGTGCTCAGTCAGTATCTTCCGCCTGCGCCGGAACGGGTGGCTCTGTGCTCAGTCAGTATCTTCCGCCTGCGCCGGATCGTAGAAGCCTTGGGGTAGGACGCCAGGCTTGCAGATCTGAGCCTCTCCTTGATGTCGCCCCTCAGCATGTGCTGCCCATTGTTTAAAATCCAGGCCTTTAAGTAAAAAAGCTAATGAATAAATGAGCATATACTTATCTGCACCAAACAGCCCTGTGAGGGACGCAAGGATTCTGGAGGGAGGACCACAGATGGGCCAGCAGACGGGCCGCCAGGTGACCTGGAAAGGAGGCTGCCTGTCCGAGCTCTGGCCTCTTCCCTAGTGAGGAGAGGAGCTAGCAAGATTGTCGGAAGTTCACGTGAGCCTGAAAATCCCGTTGCCCTCGGTGGAAATGGGGCAGGAGTACGGCTGAGGCCAGCAGGTCACCTTTCGATGAGGACAGCCGTGGGACTAGCTGCTGGAGTTGCCTGCAGGTTGGATCAGGTTGCAGCGTCACATGGAGGTGATAAACGGCACAGCACGGGACAGACCACGTCATCACCTGCAGCAGGACCTCGGACGGGGGAGCAGGTGATGAAGGACATCTGGACCAGCCGCTGAACCAGAGGTCGGTGGAAGCCATGTCGTTGCCCATCAGGTACGCCTGGCTGCCCCCCCCGCCATTCCCTGAGCCCACGTGGCCCGTCCACAGCCCTCCCCACGCAGAGGAGAGGAGCCCAGGGTGCAGCGGAGAAATAAGTCTGGCCAGTGCTAAAGGAAGTCAGCAGAGTTTGACAATCTTAACCAATGTGAAAACACTTAATAAAATAAGGAAAACACAGCACTATTCCCCGTTACGTTAGCTTGTCTTCACAAAGCAGGTGACCTTCTGTGCCCACTTCACAGACAGGGAGCCTGAGGCTTCTTGTGGAGAAATTACTTGGATCTTTCCTTTTAAACTCATATTCACCTCCCACATTTAAAACTCATCTTGGAAAAAAAAAAGAGGATTTCCTGTTTTCCACACCTGGGTCGTTTGTGGAGGGAAAGGAGAAGAACATTGGGTGGCTGAAAAACACAGGCATTCACCTCAGGCCAGCGCGCACCCCTGGGTCCGTGTTCCGGCCGCCCTCTCCTCACCCTCTCACCGTCCTTCCCCCGACTGTAGATTTCCTGTCACTTCCTTTGTGCCCTGTCCCATAGAGTCCCATATCTTTGACCATCCCTCATAGAGTCCGGTCTCTGACCATCCCTCATAGTCTGGTATCTTTGACCATCCCTCATAGAGTCTGGTCTCTTTGACCATCCCTCATAGTCTGGTATCTTTGACCATCCCTCTCCACCCCTCTCCATCTGGGTGGTGTTTATTAGATGGAAGACACTGAGCCTCAGAACTCATCAGGCGCCGAATTTTCAGGCAAATAGCTTTGAGTATATTCTACTCTTTAGATCTTTTCTACTCTCAGGAAGTCAAAATCTATTTGTTGAATTTTCTATTCTTAATCCTTTGTTTGTTTTGCGTTAAATATGTCATGTTTTCAGCAGAATCTCACAGGTGAGGGTCAGAGTTCTCTGAGAGCCAGCACCCTGAATCTGGGATTGGGGCACCCAGAATGGTGCCTGATGCCTGCCAGACACGGAAATAATCATCAGTGTATTTAATTGAAGCAGAAATCTCAGTCATTCTTATTAATGCTGGCATTTCAGGGAGACAGCTGCACCAATTAGGATGCCATGTGCCTGACTGAGTTCGGGTTCAGTCCGCTCTTCCTATCAGATAACATGGTAGTGACTTGTGGCATCTCCACACACAGCCTCAGAGGCACTGGCATCTCTCTAAGTATTTCACATGTTTTTTCTCATATCATGACAAGAGATTTTGTCATTGAAAAATGTCTGCGTTTAGCTTTTAATTCCCAGGGATATGAAATGGAGTAAGTTTTTACGTAAAATAAAAATAGTTTAACATTTGTTTTTAGTTTTATTACATTTGAGATCCACTATTTTCTTTAAAAATGTATATATTTTAAAATATAGTCCAAATATTTAAATTGCATTGATAAAGATTCCTCAAAGGCCTGGGAACACTTGAAAACCTGGGAGTGTCTCAGAACATGCTGTGAGGCCATGACCCTGGAGAGCAGACCCTCTCTCCACCCGTCAGCAGTGCCTGTGACTTCTATGACCCCTCTGCAAAGGCCAAGGCAGGAGGCAGGAGCTGGGGCAGTGATTATGAGCACAGCCTTCAAAGCCAGACTGCTGGCTTCACTCCCTGGCTTGGCCACCCACAGGCTGTGTGATCTTCAGCAAGTTGCTTAACCTCTCTGGTTTCCCCATCTACACTGTGAGGATCATGCTGGCCCCTACCTGAGAGGCCATGATTATAAAATTAAATGGGCTCATGTTTGTAAGGTGTTCAGAATAACACCTGGTGCCCAGAATAAGCTGTATAGGCATTTATTACAGAAAAGAATTAACTCCCAGAAAAGACAGGTAAGAACCAGCTCGTGAATGGCCTGGAGTTCTGAGACTCTGTGGAGGAGGGAGGGCATGTCAGAAAAAGGACAAAGATAATTAACGAACTAAAATTTATCCCACTTCCAGCAAGGAATGAAATAAAACTTCTTATACTTGAAATTCCAACACCAAGATCAAAATATTTCATAAAAGATAAAAGAATTCCATTTTTCTAATATGTCTTTGCTTTATTCTAATATGGTACAATTTAAAAATACTCAGACTTATAGATCAGGTTGAAAATCATCAAATAAAAATATCAGTCGGCCCCCAAGCCCGTGGCTGATCTAGTCCACACCGCTGCCTTCTCTCTGTCCTCACCACTTTCCAAATTCTAAACCATTTTCCTAGCAGGCATATTTTGGTTGTCTTATTCTCTGTCATTTCTTTATTTTTCAAACTGCCTTAAATTCTGGGCTTCAGTTCTACCTTTTCTTTGGATGACATGTGTGTGAGGGTGAGAACATGATGGAAACGGAGGCACTTTTCATGCCCTGGTGCATGATTGGGGTTCAGAACATCACTCTCCAAGACAGTGATGGAGACATCCAGAAATCTCCTCCCTTCTGTTTCCCGTTCATGTAGATTCCAAGCCAGACCAGTCCCAGGCTTCCCGGGCAGCCTCTTTTACAAAAGATTAGACCTCCACTTCCCCAGTTACGCTAGCTCCACCTTCATGCAGCTGCACCAGCATCACCTTGATCAGTTCCCCGTCAAGTACGATGCTTGCTGCTCCATTGTCTCTACAAATAATGCAGTTCATACAGGGCGCCTCCTCCAGACTCTGTGTGGTGTTTCCGAATTTCATGTCTCAGTGATGACCTCCACTGTGGCTCTGGCTTGGATGGTCACCTCTTACTATCAGTGATAACTACTTTGGTTTAAATCCTGAGCTCTCTTGTCCATGCTAGTGGCATCTTATACTTGCAAACTCCTCACTTCTTTCACAAGGATTTTTTTCAATACATACTTGTTTAAGCCATCCTCATTGTGCCAGGCCCTGAAGAGGCTGAGGACTGAGGTGGCCTGAGAGCCTGGGGAGTAGCTGGGCCAGGCATCGGCCCTGTGAGATGAGGGGAAGGGCACAGAAACCCTCGATCCAGACCCTTCACCCCTCTAGCCCCCTGGGCTTCTGCAAGTCAGTTACACTTTCCGAGCTTCAGTTTTCTTATCCAGAAAAAGCAACCATGCCCTCTGCCCTCCGGCTTCACTGGCCTCACGTGGGGTCCCACAGGGGCATGCTTTGTCCAGCTCTCCGCAGAAGCCTGTGGCTGCAGGGCATGGGTGGGTATCCCGGTTCTCCAGGCCAGGGAACTGAGGAGCTGAGATAGGAGGGGCCCTCCCTGAATTCTCCAGCAGCAGGGGCTTCCAGCCACGTCTGGAGGCAAATCTTCTCACAGAGTCCCCTCCATCAGTGCACGGAGGCACGTGATCTTGGCACACCGAGATGTCCGTAGCACTTTAAGGGTTAAATTAGTTGCCTAAGAGTGGAGATTTTAATTTACACTTTGAAGTCACTTGATTTTCAATCCATCAGAATAATGACTTGTCTGTGTTAGCAGACTCTAGAAACCAGGAAGGGCTATGGATCAGACCACCTCTCAGACCCAGCTGCTCCTCCTCGGCTCCTTCTGTCTCACCTGCCTTTCCTGTCCCTTTCCTCTCCCTCTGCGGGGAATTGTGAGGCGTTTAAAATTGTTCATGTATCCTGTGCACCAACACATAGCCCCAGCCTAGGGCAGGGCGAGGAAAGCAGAAGGCCAGTGACAAACAGATGGTCCGAATGCCCAGTGGCCGGCTCGCGGAGCTGGGTCTCCACGCACTGCAGCCTGCTTCCACACATAGGACACTCTGTGGCAGTAACTTTCAGAAATGAATATTGTATTTCCGTTAAAATTGCAAAGCTGCTTTTCACAGAGACAAGATTTCAACCCAATCTTCCATAACTGGAGTAGCAAACGATGTTGATTAACATTTTCAGTGTGCCATTGGGCCTGACAAATCCCATAGAGAGAAAACACAGATCACATAAAATGTGCCTTTTGGAGTTCTACCTAGAGCAGCATGATTCAGAGTTTACAATGGACTTGCCTGGCCAGGCCTTGTCTACAGGAGAAAAGGAAAATTCTTCCAAATGAGGTCCCTGGCCCAAAAACACCAACTGAAAAGAGACCCCTGGCCACCGAGGCAAGACTGGGTCGTGTCCACAAGCTCCTGGTGCCAGCAGACCGACCCTCCACAGCCACCTCCACCCTGTCCTGTCCTGCTGTGTGTTTGAGAAGTTTCCGGACTGCTGCTCTCTGGGGCAGAGTCATTCATGACCTTTCCATAGCCACGCAGAACAGGGAGGGAGCTGAGGAAGGAGAACACCAGCGAGAGACCTGTCCCCCAGCACCAAGCAGGCTAGAAGTCCTGGACTGAGTCTTCATGTCAGCGTAATGGGACAGAGAACCTGATGACTCCCCGAACCCATGCAGCTTGGGTGCACTTTGGATTTCTGCCAAAGCAACAAGCTTTCTCTGCACTGTGAAATGATTTCAACGAATAGTTTCAACGAAGAAATTCTCATTACTAGAGTCAGCATCTTCATGAGTCACCATCAGAACTGACATGCAACAGGCAGAGAAGAAGAATAATGCCCTCTGAGAATAATGCCAACTTCTCAGCTCTGAACACCCATCTGACAACCTTAATAGCTCATCAGCCTTACAAATGGTCAATTTTTCGATGCAACGGATGAAGGCTGATTGTTTTTAATGTCGTTTGAATTTAAAGCACTTATTAGGTGACTAGCTTGTTTCCTGGTATGGAAATGGGAGATCTGTGTGGTGTAGTGAGCAGACACCAGCCCCAGATACAAACAGCCTGGGGAGCTCCTGGCTTGCCACTTGCTGGGAAACCTGAACTTAGTACTTGGTTTTCTTCGAACCTCAGCCTTTTTCTCTCTGAAACTGGTATAACAATAATAATCATCTTCCAAGTCTAAGATGAGGACTAACTTAGATGAGTTAGCCTGTGAGTGCCTGATACCGTGTCTGGCAAACCGTAGGTAATCACTATTTACCACAGGCCAGAACAGAGAGAAAAGGCAGCGTGAGGTCCTGCCTGCCTCATCACCATTCCTTCCATCTTAGAACAAAATGCTTCTCCCTGAAGCCAGGGTGTTCCCATCGTCTTAGAGCCTGTGAAGTGTGTAGGGCACGGAGTCCCGTTTCTGTTGTACCAGCCACATGCAGGCACACACTTAGGCTCACACACATGCAAGCACCGGCACCGTGCACAGGAGAATGAGCCTCCAGGGAGTGCGGCTGGCTACAGGGGAGGGCTTGGAGTGCCAGGTCTCATGAGACCCCCCAACTCAGTGCCCTTCCCAACCGGCTGTGTCATCGTCCCTGAACCAGTTTCTTAGATGAAATGTCCAGGGCAGTTGGACAACACAACCCAGTCCAGGACTGTGTGCTTTGTCGCTGGTGGAGGTACGACGGCACGTGGAAAAGAGGAGCGCAGCTAACACGTGATTCTGGTTTCTGTTTTGACTGTGTGTGGACCAGTGAGGCACAGACCGTGCCCTGGTGGCCGTGCCAGGAGGCAGTCCTGGCTGAGGCTCCAGCACCCATGGCCTGCGGAAGCTCAGTGACGGCTGGTGTGTGTTCCAAAGGTTCCTGGGCTGCACATCCTCATCCCGGCTGAGGGCTGGTTAAGCTGAACCCGGCGTCACTGGGAGGCCTTCCCCTCTCCCGGGAGCCCACTCCCATGGCCGCCACACCTGAGGGCATCTCCCCTGCTCCTTGCTCCTAGGTGCCTGGCAGCGCTGCAGCCAAGGGACTGATCCAGGCTCTCAGGTTTCCTGCACACAATAGAACCAGCCTGACCGCAGAGAGAAAGGGGGAGGAGGGAGTCTAGCAACCATATCTCCATAGCAACGCTGGCCTGCATCCCCCCTGCCTCTCAGCCCCAGGGCAGGCCCCCAAGTGCCAGAGAGTGGGGGCATAGAGAAGGCAGCCTGAGGAATGGACCCCCTTCCCTTCCTAAGCCTTCAAAGAGCCTTCCTCCCTGGCTGGTGACGCCTGCCTTCGGGGCCGGGGGGATGGAGCTCTGGAGACCTGCTCCTTGCCAGTGCTGATAAGACAGGAAGATTAAAAACGACTACAAGCCTCTCATCCTCTAAGATCCTTCCCAGTTATCAAGGGTTTCTTCCTTCCTTCCTTCCTCTTCTAGAAAAATCATTCCTATTCTTTCTTTATAGCTTACATAACAACAGATCATTTTTTAAAAGGAGATTCTTTGCCTAAGAAACACATTTTTGATATTATGCAAATGCAGTTTCTATTAAAATACACTCTGAGACAGATACATTTTTAAATGATTTTCTTAAAAATCAGAAGTAAGACCGGGCACGGTGACTCACGCCTGTAATCCTAGCACTTTGGGAGGTCAAGGAGGCTGGATCACCTGAGGTCAGGAGTTCGAGACCAGCCTGGCCAACCTGGTGAAACCCCGTCTCTACCAAAAATACAAAAATTAGCTAGGCATGGTGGCACATGCCTGTAATCCCAGCTACTTGGGAGACTGAGGCAGGGGAATCGCTTGAACCTGGGAGGCGGAGGTTGCAGTGAGCTGAGATCACGCCACTGCACTCCAGCCTGGGCGACAGCTAGTCTCCGTCAAAAAAAAAAAAAAGCACAGAGCCAAAGTTGCTTCCCACTGAAGGTTTACTAAATAAAGAAGGCTATTTCTAATATTAAATTTGCCACAGTCAGCAGCTTCCCCCGCCTTCTGGCCGCAGTTTTGGGGATACAAATTAATGGAGAATAGCTAATATAATGAAGGTAATGTGTGAACAATGGCCTTCATCTACATATTCACATTAACGAGCATATCTACATTTGATCACCAAACTTCCATTGCATCCAGACTGCCACGATGGGGAATTGCAGACGGAGCCATACGCAGCCTATGTCCTGTCTGGAGGAGAGCCAGGGAGTGTCCCAAGGTCCCCCGCCCCACCAAAACCTGTGGATGTGGCTGCCAGGGCCACTCTTGGCATCTGCCATTCACTGACTTGACTTCTTCCTAATCCTCCCTCTGACAGATGAGCTTCCTCTCCCCAGCCAGAGGCAAGAAATACCCTTGAGACTGAAGATGAGGACTTTGGACTTCGGTGATTAGTAGTGCAGGAAAACCTGCCAGACATTTGAACCCAACCTCCAGGGACTAGAAATGGGATAGGCAGGAGGAAACGGGGCTGTGGGGCCTGGGGGTAAGAGCCAAGATAATGGGGCCTCTGGGACATGCTCATAGCCTGAGTGCTGTGTGCGACCCTCGGTTCACCTCCCAGCAAGGGCGACCCTCGGTTCACTTCCCAGCAAGGCCCACCTTCATCCACACCTTCGCCCAAGGTCTCCTCTCACCCACACCCTTCTCTCCACTCAGTGACTTCCTGGGGCTGAAGCTGCTTCCCTAGTGTTTCTCCGCTCTGTCCTGTGAACGAGACTCTGTCTCTCTCCCTCTCTCTCTCTTTCTCTCTCTCCCTCCCTTCCTCCCTCCCTCCCTCCCCCAACCCTCTCTCTCCCTCTCCCAACCCTCTCTCTCCCTCTCCCAACCCTCTCTCTCCCTGGCTGCCCCTCTCCTTCTCTATCTGCCTGCTTCACTCTCTCTCCCTCTCTCTTTCTCTCTCCCTCCCTTTCCCCACCCTCTCACTTTCTGTCTGCCTCTCTCTCTCACCCTCTCCCTCTCTCCCTCCCTCTTTCTCTGCCCCTCTCTCTCAGCCCTCCCTCTCTGTCTGCCTCTCTCTCCCCCGCCCCTCTCTCTGCCTCTCCCTCTCTCTGCCTCTCTCTCCCCCTCCCTCTTTCTCTCCTTCTTCCTCTCTTTCTTTCTCTCCCTCCGTTTCCCCACCCTCTCACTCTCTGCCTGCCTCTCTCTCTCTCACCCTCTCCCTCTCTCTCTCTCCCTCCCTCTTTCTCTGCCCTTCTCTCTCTCTGCCTTCCCTCTCTGTCGGCCTCTCTCCCACTTCCCTCTCTGCCTCTCCTGCCTCTGTCTGTCCTCCCGACTCTCTCTCTCCCCCTCTCTCTCTGCCTGCCTCTCTCCTCCCCGCTCTCCCCTCCCTCTCTCTCTCTCTGCCTGCCTCTCTCCTCCCCGCTCTCCCCTCCCTCTCTCTCTCTGTGCCTCTCTCTCTCCCCCCACTCTCTCTGCCTGCCTCTCTCTCCTCCCCCCGTCTCTCCATCTGCCTCTCTCTCTCTCATCTTCATAAGGCCATCATGATCTGCACCTATGGGAGCTGTGGGCAGCAGGTGACGGGGCCAGAGGTGTCTGTGGAGCCTTCATCCTTTGTCCACTCACAATACCCTGTAGTCACAATACCCCGGGTCCTGACTCTCCCTAGCTCTCACCTCTGTTGTAAGTGATCTTCCCTATTTATAAAAAGATCCCTTTGGCCATGGTCCCCACCTCGGCTTGACCCACCTGCTTCCACCTGGCCCATCCTTCTCCCCACGAGGCACCTCCAGGCCATCACCTGGATGCACACTCCAAGCTGCTCCACCGCAGACAACTTCCTTTCGCACCTTTCAGTCTGCACCTGCTGCAGCATTGTCATGGACGGACGGCCCTCAGACACTGTAGCCCGGAGGCTAAACCCAGTGCCTGTGAGGTGGGACAGCTTGGGTTCAAAGCCCACTCCTTGCAGTGGACAAATTCCTGAATGCCCGTGCCTGTTTCATCTGAAACAGGGATGGTGGCAGTAGTCTCTTGCTCCGGGGACTGATGGGAGGAAGATGTAAACACAGTGCTGTTGGCTCTTCTCATGGGGTCGTCTCACCCACCACGTGCCTTGTGTACTGAGCATGTACTAAGTGCTGGCTCTTCTTACCCACCCCTGCAGAGCTCACAGGCCTTCTTGCTAACCCTGTGAACGTTAGCTAGTCCTTATGTGATCACCTGCACCACCACAGCAAAAGAAGGCTGCCAGCCTCCAGGAGATCCGAGACCTCTGTAGCCTGGCTTAGCTGCTAAGAGAAAAAAGGACAGGGAGCTAAAATTTTCTGCACTTAATTTAGTTCTTTAGTCCTAACAAGGATCCTAATGATGCGGGTGGGGATTATTTTTCCTATTTCACAGATGCAGAAACAGGCTCAGAAAGGTGCAGGGACTTGTTCTGAATGTGCCACACCAAGGGAATGGCAGAGCCTCGGGCCACACCATGTCTGGCTCACTGAGCCCTTTGGCCACACCCCTGAGTGCCTCAGCCTCAAAGCCCGCAGGAACCCTGCAGGGCCACAGGAGCAGGGCTGCTGGCCAGGTGTGCAAGCCACTGGGCTGGAGGGGGTGTCCCTCAGCCCCGCCTGCCCCCTCTCACCCCCGCCTGCCCCCTCTCACCCCCCGTGCAGGTCCCACCTTTGTCTGCACCCTCCCCAAAGCAGGCGCTGAGTCCTCCAGCCCCCAGCCCAGTTCTCCACACAGACGCCCAGGGAGTCCATAGCCCAGGGCAGATGCACTAGCCTGGCGGGTTAGCACGCTGACACCCACCAGGTGCCCTTCCCCTCTGCCTCCCCACAAGAGCACCTGGTGGGGACAGTACCCTGGGGCCCATGGAGCAGCAGCCTCTGGCAGCAGCCTGGTGACAGGAAAAGCCAGAGCCTGGATAGAGTGGAAGCACAGCAGTCGGGCACAGCTACGCCAGGCTGAGCCCCGCCTCCCCGCTGAGAGCCAGGACAGTCGGAACAGGCCGACACCTCTGGCAGCAGCCACCATTCTTCACCAGCTCTGTGAGCCTGTCATATCGCTGGCTCCTCAGAACCTGTAGAGCATGAAGGCTGCCCCGAAGTGGCTGCTGAGGGGGCTTCAAGCAGGGGCCACGAACCTCCCATGCCTCCTTTTGTTCCGGAGACGTTGAGGGCAGAGCTGTTGCGGGGGGGAGTTTCACGTGTGGAGGGGCACCAGTGCCGCCCATCAGAGCTCAGCCCTGCCCTCCCAGACCCTGAATAAATGAGATGCCTGAGCACAGAGACAGCTCCGTGCAGGGGGCAAAGCGGAAGTTCAGCCTGGGGACAGCGACTGGGGGACAGGGCCAGCTCTGCCCTGGGGAGTGTCCAGCAAACCTTATGTGGGGCCCCGTGTTAAATGGGAGGCAATAGGACAGACAGGGCCAGAGACACGAAGCCAGCACATGCCCGGCTGAAGCTGGGAAGGCAGGAGCTGGCGGGGAGGGAGCAGCAAGACTGTGGAGGGCCTGCTGGAGACTGGACGCACCATGGCAGAGAGGGCTGGGGAGACTCCGTGGAGGGCGCAGCCCCGAGGCGGGGGTTTCCAGAAGGCCCCAGACCTGCCCCGTCTTCTGGGAGCTTTCTCTCCGCATACTGGGGAGGACATCACACCACATGGTCCTCACACTAGGGTTGCCCTCTCCTGAGCATCCTGTCCCCTGAGAGCCGTGGCAGCCTCCTGGAATTCCCTGAAGAGGCATCTTTGTTTCCCAGAGGGAAGGCATGGCCCCCACCCCTCACCGTCCCCCTGGGCCATGTCAGGCTGTGAAGAAAACCTGTAGCTGCAGTGCTGGGGGCTGTGAAGGCCGTGGCAGGTGCCCATCCAGCCACCTTGTGACGCTCCCCGCACTTCTCATCGAACCCCAGCTGTCCTTGAGCTCCTCCCAGGAGGGTTAGCTCCACTGCCCAGGGCAGCCGTTCTTTCCTCTGTCAACCATGGTCAGAGGCGCCTCCCAAGAGGGAGTGCCAAGTCGCTTATGAATGTTCAGAGCAAGATTTCTTTTTGCCTCATAACATTTACCTTCCATCCATTTTAAAGCAGTCATTTGTTTCCCTCGAGTCTTCTCTGAGCTAACTATCCCCCCAAATGTCCCCCTTTTTTTGGTCTCTTAAGTGACATGTTTCAAGTCCTTCCACCGTCGCCACCATTGTTGGAATATAATTGGCACATAATGTTTCTATCCTTCCAGGGGTCGGCCCAGAGCGGGACATACCATTTCCATCCTCGCGGGCGTCGGCCCGAGTTGGAACATAACTGTTTCTGTCCTTCCAGGAGTTGGCCCGAGGCGGGACATACCGTTTCTATCCTCCCGGGGGTCAGTCTGGAGGGGAACATGTGGTTTCTATCCTCCTGGAGTTGGCCAGAGCAGGACATACCGTTTCTATCCTCCCAGGGGTCGGCTTGGAGGGGGACATTTGGTTTCTATCCTCCTGGAGTTGGGCCGGAGCGGGACGTACCGTTTCTATCCTCCTGGAGTCGGGCCGGAGCGGGACATACCGTTTCTATCTTCCTGGGGGTCGTGCTGGAGCGGGACAGTACTCTGCGAGTGTGGCTCTCACGTTGCTGTGGCATCATGTGAAAGGAAGTCCATGGGGATGAATGTCAGAATCTCAACACATCTGAGCTCAGTCTTCTCACCCCTGGGTGGATCATAGTTTTCTTGTTATTTTGCTCTTGGAAGCACATCTTCATTTTTTTCATCCAGCCCATTTTCCCTAACTTGCTCTTGAAACAGATTCCCAAAGGCCACAGGATCCGTGAAAACAGCACATTCCACACTCAGTTCTGAGTTAGGGATCTTTGGTTAAGGCACCCAATAGAAAGTCAAGAGCCTCAAGGAATCAGGCCCTGTTTTTCTCTCCCCGAGGTCAGAGCAGGGATTGAGCCCCAAAGATAGCACCATCTCCAGGGGTGCCCAGCACCTCACATCTGGACACGCTACCATTCCCAGCGTCCATCGGGGCCAGCCCCGCATCCCTGGCCTCCTGGATCACTCCACTGTTGTGAGCCTCCTGTTGGACACCGGAGTCTCCAGGATCTGTGGTGTATTCGTAACACACCTGCAGCAGCTCCTCCTCTCCTTTCCTCCTCCTTTCTCCTTCTCCTCCCATCTTCTCCACTCACCTCTCTCCTTCTTGATTTTCCCTCTCCCCTGTCCACTCAGCCGATTCTCGTCTTTCCCCGGGGATCACACCTCACTGATTCCAGAGCCAGAACATGAGACGGCCACATACCTGCAGCATTTGCAGCAGGTGCTCTGACCTCTCTGCCCTCCTTGGCCCTCTTTGTAACCAGAGGGAAGACATGAGAAGCAGAGGACAGTGTAATTTTTAGCAACTGCTATGGATGGCTACTTCCTGACTCAGAACTCTAGATAAATTTCATTTTCTTTCCTAGAATCTGCTTCAATCTTCTCAATTTTATATGACCTGGAAAGTCCATGTGAACTCATCAATAAAAAGCACAAAGAGAGGAACGAATGAGCCTTTGAGCTTTAAAAACAAATGAACCCGCCCCATAGATCACATGATAGATTCTAGATTTGGGGGGTGGGCATTATTGATAACAAGGGAACATGTAAGAAGAGTTTAGTGCAGTAAAAATGCACCAGAATTTAAGAGATGGTTCCTGTAATCTCAGCTTTGTTGCTCCTTGTTGATCTTAAAGGTACTTAACTCTTTACATCTGTTTCCCTGCCTGCAAAATAAAGATTTTTTTATTATCTTTTTTTTAAACCTCTTGAAAAATTAAGTCTGTGAAATAACTTGTAAATTTGACATATAAAACAAGATTTGAAATGAGGGAAAAGACAGATTCCGTGGTAGAAAGGAAGAATATGTTCCATTTTTAAAAAAAATAAGAGACTGAAAGAGGAGTAAATAAACCCCAAAAAAGTTTTAAAATCATACTTACAAAAATGAGGATGGGGCACGAGGCAGAATTTGGGAGGAAGAAATAGAAAACATCAAGTGACCCCCAATTGCGAAAAACCTCAGCGAATTCCAGGATTACACAGGCTGCAGGCAGAGTCTTTAACACCCCCCAAAACCCCGATTAGAATACAAAATCTTTTCCCTATGAGACAAGTTAAGGGCTACAAAAATAATAATAATAATAAAAGATCCACAAACCAGGCAAACAAGAAAAAGTAGAAAGCAAAAAATAACACGAATGTTAAAGATGAGGATAAACATTTCCGCTAAAGAGGAAAAACATGTACATCCCCTCCTGTCTAGGTGGCTCTAGAAATCCTTCCTTCCTTCTGTCCTGGAAGACCTGCCTTTCCTAAGGCGAGCTGAAGTCTACCAGCTTTTGGAAACTGATCTGCTTTTAAATTCTCTGAGCCTCCCTTATGTAACTGAAAAGGAGTGTAAACCCCCCCGGAGGGAGATAGGCAGTGGCCATCCCCATGCCCGGAGGGAGATAGGAGGGAGGTAGGCAGTGGCCATCCCCATGCCTGGGTCAGCAGTGGGAGAAGTGGCTGCCCTCAGGACCCCTCCAGGCCCACACTGGAGTCAGTGTCTGACCCCACACAGAATGGGTCTTTCAGTTTCTCAGGGCCTCAGGGTCCTCAGATTTAAACAAATAATGTCTGAGCTGTGTTGGGTTTTTGGCCGTTGTTGCCGCTTTGCTTTGTGCCCTCTGGGGCTAGGGAGTGAGTGTGTGTGCGCAAGTGTGTGTGCATGTGGTGAGCAGTGGTGGTGCTGGCCATGAGCGTGGTCGCCACAGTGGTGGTGGATCATCCGTCTCGGTCTCACAGGAAATCCAGTGGGTTCTTGGTGTTGGAAAATTGGTGTTGTCAAGGCAGTAGCCCTTGCAAAGAACCCCTCCCAGCCCCCACCATTAACCCTCCAGGATGAGTGACTCATTCCACAGGGGGTTCCTTACCTTAAGGGACAAACAGTCCTTGCCTCTGAGAGTGATAAGGACAAAGGACCGTTTGTGAAAGCATCTCCAGACTATCTAATAATGGCTGTGTTGAGAGTAAGGGAGAGATGCTCAGTCTTACACATCTCATCCCGGATCCCACTGCCAGAAAGGAATTCCCTGCAACAACCCGCATAAAGTGTATTTTGAAATGTGTTTTTACTACATATAAATGGTATTATCTGCTTTAGAGCTGAATGTAATCAACTCAAGGTGAGTACCTCTCTTGTGACCCCAGGCCCCAGTGTCCCAACCCTGAGTGAGGTCCCTTTGCATGTGGAATTGGGGCCCCTGCATCCCGAGCGTGTGGTTGAATGCATCAGGCCCTGGATGAAACTCACTCTTCCACGCGAGGGCGAGAGGCTGGGGTGGTGTTTCTGTTGCCTTGCGTCAGCTGCACCAGTCACCTTTTGTATTTCTTTTTTGCATGGGTCCTCCGAGTCCAACCCCAATACTGGCTCCGGCTGCCCCAGCCTCTTGCTTAGCCGCTCCACTGCTGCTGGACGTGCATGTGCTCTGGCAGCAGTTCCCATGGACACATCCCGTTAAGTGAATGGGACGTCAGGATGTGCTAGGTACGTTCTGCCGCACTGGACAGGAGCCTATTGCTGGATGTACTTGGGGCGCCTTTCGGCCCTGCAGCGGTTCGCAGTGTTGGCAACAAGGGCAGCATGATCAACACAGAGGGATGAGTGAAGATTCCTAGGCTGCATGGTCGGGAAACAGACAAACTGCATGCAGCATGGACAGTGACGCTGCCGCGGCGGCCCCTGGGTGCTCCTCAGACAGCCAAGCCGCAGCGCGAGAGTCCCCCGAAAACAAGCCCGGGAGTGGGACCAGACCCGTCACCAGCGCTGCCCGGTCCACTTTCCCAGAGCCCCTCTCATCCAGCGCGCTGTCCCCAAAGCTGGGGCAGCATGCGTGCATCCTCCAGGGCATCGGGGCACCAGGGCCAGGGGGCAGGGCGGCTGGATGGGACGTGGTGCAGGTGAGAGGCTGACCCAGTGCTAATGTAGGCACTGGAGCCGTACGTCACAGTGTAGATCCCCTGGCCAATATTCCTGCTGATCAACGGGTGATACTACCTGCATGTCGTCCAGATGGACCAGGGCTGTGTTCTGGTTACTACAGTTATTGGGCATGATAGAACTAATAATGCTTCCTCACCCGCTAGTTTGCCTGCCGTAACCTCACAGTTCTTGGACCCTCTCAGCCACAAGGCCCTGTGACCAGAACGTTGGGAGTTTCATTTGCATGATGACCCTTGCACGTTCTCAGCAACCTGGGGCCTAGCCCATTCCAAAATCTTTCCTGCATCATGAAAAAGAAATTTTTAAAAAATTATGATAAGGGTGCTTTTAAAATTCTTCCCCATGTATTTGTTGTTGTTATTTTCGAGTGTAATTTAAAAAGAAAAGTACTGGGAACCAAAAGAAAGAAAGGAGTTTTGTGTTTACAGTTTACATACATCAGAAAGCAAACCTTCCACGTAAATGCCCCTAATGGAGACAAGTCTACTTCACGCTTTGAAATGTGTAGGTTTTCCTGCTACTGGAATATCGTAGACATCACGTTGTGAAAAACCCTCACCTGACTTTAAGGAAACCAAGCGGAATGGGAGACCCTCTAAGAATCTCAGGGACAAAGGCTCTGGGGAGACCGAGAGTGGCTGAAGCTTAGTGAGAAGAGCACCCTACCCCAGGCTGTCAGGGTGTGTGTGCAGCACTCTTGCGGTATCTGGTACTTCTAAGTAGCAGGCGTGCCGCCGCACCCTTTCCTAATGAGAAGCTTTGGGAGAGGGAATTCGGAGAGGGCACAGGGCAGGGAGGCTGAGGTGCCTATGGGGGAGGCAGCGGAGACTCCACCCAGGAGAAGGTAGCAAAAGGTGGCTTGGAAAATATCAAAGCCCTGTGCGGCGGGATCCTGCACTGCTGTATTAGCGTGGGAAGAAGTGCAAAATATGCATACCTCGCATGGAATTCCAAAAGAAAACGAAACCGCTGAGTATCTTACAAATTGAAAAGTGACTTACAGGATTTGCCTTTCCTTGAGTTTCAGGTAATCTCTTTAAGAAACTGGCCAGAAGTGATGCAGGGTAGTTGTTTCCCAGTGTCCCCCGGGAATTGGTTCCAGGACCCCTGAGGATACCAAATTCAAGGGGGCTCCAGTCCCTGCTACGAGCTGTGCACATCCTCTCATGCATTTTAACTTTCTCTGGATTACATACAATTCTTAATACAAAGTAAACGCTATTGACAGAGTTGTTATAGTGTATTTTTAAAATTTGTATTATTTTTATTATTGCTTTTTATCATTTTTCTCTGAATAGTTTTGATCTTTTGTTGGTTGAATACAAGGATGTGGAGCCGTCGGACACGGAGAATCAGCTCCGAACTGCTTGCTCCTAACTAGCCTGGTCTCTTTCCGTTTGGAAAGAAAGCCGCAGCAGTGCAGACTAAAAATGAGTATCGAGCCTTTTTCTCCCATTTGAAATGTCTTCATTTTGCCTTTCTCTACATTTCTTTATTGTTTCCCATTTATATGACAAGAATCAAAATTAAAATGTATATTTACACTGAGTGTGGTGGCTCACACCCATAATCCCAGCACTTTGGGAGGCCAAGGCGGGCAGATTACTTGAGGTCAGAAGTTCGAGACCAGCCTGGCCCACATGGCAAAAACCCTGTCTCTACAAAAATACAAAAGATTAGGTGGGTGTGGTGGCGCGTGCCTGTAATCCCAGCTGCTGGGAAGGCTGAGGCAGGAGAATGACTTGAACCCGGGAGGAGGAGGTTGCAGTGAGCCGAGATTGTACCACTGTACTCCAGCCTGGGCAACAGAGTGAGACTCTGTCTCAAATTTTAAAAAAATACATATTTAAAAAAAATTTTTTACCATGTCTCCGGTGCTTCAGAGCAATACATATTTTTAGGACCAGATCTATTTAGGCAAAAAACAAGTTTTAAAATTGAAATTTTCGTGTAAGCGGGGCAAAGCCTTATTCATGTGGCCAGAATCATTCTGACTTACAAATATGTTTTTCTCCAATAGGTAAGGCCTAATTATTTATTTTTGTTATTTTCTTTTAATTCAGAGGATAAAGAAAAAAATACATTTTTTCGTATTTTGCGTTTTACTAATTAAGTCTCCATGATAGAGCTACCACAAAACAAAGGAATGAAAAAAGACACATGAATTGGCTCTCTGAGAAATTCTTAGAAGAACTCAAAGTCTCTCCATCGGACATTTACATTATTACTCCAGATATGTTGTTCCATACATTTTAGCTGCTGAGCTCAAAATCAGGGGAGCCTTTGAGGAATGACTCAATTAGATGAGGGCAGCCTCACAAATCATTAATCCAGACAGAGCTGAAACATTCTGGGAATCCTTTTAGCCTTCATTCAGAAGACTTTAAAAATAATAATAATAAGTAGTTAACTCTATCATGATGAGAGATTCTGTGTCTCTTCCAGATAGTTCTCCCTTTAGACCGATTTGGAGATAGATCGTGGTGGACCGGCTGGGTCTCGGCCCACGGTCATGCTCCTGTAAGACACTGAGTCACGCTGGGAGGACTCCCGGGCCCCTGCTGACCGGCTGGGTCTCGCCCCGCGGTCATGCTGCTGTGAAACGCTGAGTCACGCTGGGAGGACTCCCAGGCCTGTGGTCTCTGAGCCTCCACATGCACTTGCTCTGCAGGCGATGGTCGGATGTTGTCCTCACTGACTCTGGGCATTCAACAAAAGCACGTGGCAGCTTGTCCCGACCCCTGGCCGATGAATGTCTGTGCTGTGGGCTCTGTTCTGGCCTCTGTCTCCGGGAGTCTCTGCCTTGTTTTCTAATAGCACTGATGTAAAGTGGGTTTAGGCAGTAGAATGTGCTGTGCTGTGAGCATTCATTTAACTCGACGTAGCCGCATCCTGAAGAGCATGTCCTGCTTTCAGTGCCTTGCTGAATAGAACTGCAAGCTTTTATTTAATTTCCATTCTATTTCCTTTTGAAAGAGAGAGGATGGGATGACAGACTCCAGAGGGAGCACTTTCAAGACATTTGTATGAATGACTGGGCTACAGAACAGCTTCAGTCGGTGGACACAGCTGTTTCGTGTACACCGCCCTGCTTCAGGTTGTGGTTTTGTAAATGGGAGGAAATCAGCACAGCAGTGGGTTTATGTCCTGGGAAGGACGCATCAGAGGGCATCTGAAAAGCCAGTTGGTGGGTGTCCCAGCTGCGTGGCGTGCACCAGTGGAAAACTATATGATTTTTTATGATGATGTATTTTAATGCCTAGATATTGAGTTCTTCTTTTACGTTAGGGGACACATCTATGACCTCCATGGACGTGTGGCCAATGCTGCTTTTTACATAGGCTCACAGAGCTTTTCTCTTTGGTGGTGGATGGTAAAGACAAGGCCAGGAGCACAAAGGGGCAAGGGGTCAAGTCCAAGGGTTTCTCTGATGCCTCAGATCTGCAAAAGCAACAGGAGCAGCTGTTTCTATCTGAGAAGGGCTCCTGCCCTAAAGTCAGAGTTCCAAATGCTTATGAGTGTCCCTGTCTTTTACTTTTTGTTTTTTTGTTGTTGCTTGGGTGTTTTTCTTTTGTTTTGTTTTGTTTAGAATTTGCCTGAATTTTGCATGTCGGCTTTAATGTAAATACTGCTTAAAATACTTTATTTATTTTATTATGATTTTTTCCATCACCATTCTTAAATGTCTATACAAGACAAATAATAGTAATATGTACAACTAAAAGTTATTTTCTCTTAATATGTACAACCAAAAGTTATTTTCTCTTAAATTCTTTTTCTTTTTTCTTTTCTCTTAAATTCTTAATCTCAGGCAAACCCATGACCAGAGATGAAGCAAGATCAGGAATATTTGTGTCTTGAAAATATCCGTGGGGCGGCTCGTGTGGGTTTCGAGATTATTTGTTCATCATTTTCTTTCTCCAGTTGTTTTTACAATAGTATCTTTGGAAGAGAAAAGAAAATATATACATATGTATATATAACCCAGCGTTTTATTTAATGCAAGTTTACACCTTAACCATCTACAGGAACTTAAAACAGCCTTGCTGCTGTTGTTGGTGGTAACTGTCAGGAGAGCAGGCGGGGCGCTGGGTGAGTGGTGCTCTTTCCATCCCCGCTCCGCTCCCAGCAGCCTGAGTGCTGCGGCGCTGAGAGCCTCCCTGCAAGGGAGCTGAGGCCGTTTCCATGGAAACCCAGTCAACCTCTTCTGCCATTTCCAAACCCAAGCTGTGCAGCACAGGCTGCCGTCTGATTCTATCCACGGGGGATGCCGATTGTCCCACCCGGGCTTCCTTCGTGGAAAAGGCGTGCTCCTAGATGGGCAGATGCAAATCGCATGTTTGCAAATCAATTTCACACCACGCCCATTGTCGAGGATGCTGGAGCTGACTGGGTTTGAGAGGCGAAGATCCCTTTTGTTAGATGAACAGTCACTTCCCCATCCATCGACTTCAGAACATTGGTTTTTTTTTAATGTTGAGATTTCTTAAAGCTAGGAAATTTGTATGTAAATCTATGAGTTTTTAAAGAGCCTTAAATTCTTGCACAGTAACATAAAAATGGATACCAAGAGCGGTTAGAAGGAGGAACCGTTGAAAAGCCAGTCAGGGCTGCCTTCTGTGGTCTAGAAGCACCACCTAAAGATGGAAAAGCTGAATTACTACCCCCGAAAACCGGGGCTGGTTATCTCAGGGAGACACAGCCAGTGATTCCAGCATGTCTCTGCCCTGGGCGCTGGGGATGGGAATTGACGTTGAGGGCAGCCTGAACTGTGGCGTTCACAGGAGCCTGTGCAGGTGGGCGGAGGCGTCTCAGGAGGAGATGACGTCCGGCCCCGGAGGCCTGTGAGCCTTGTCAGGCCAAAGAGTTTCCCCACATTCATTCAGGCGACTAGCAAGTGGCATGCCTGGGATGCTCGCCCCACACACCCACCTCCAAACCCTGGAAATGAGAACAATCCTTTTAAGAGAGAAAGGCCTCTTTCCAGTGATTTTTTTTCTTCCTCAACACGGTGAAAGCTCTAAAAATAAGCTAAGTCAATCTCGTTTTGTTTGTTCTCATGATGAAAGAGGACATTTTAAAAACGTTTTTACTGAAACCTAGTTTGATTTTAAAATTAAGGGCGTAACACTCATAATCCCACTGGTGTAGACTTCAGCACCACACTTGCTATTTGCAATTAATCTCATAACACAGATACATTTGAGCTTGCAGTCTGCACTTGAGTAATGCTTATTTAGTGGACTTTGGTGGAGCCCTCCCTATGTATCATTAATCTCTTTACATAATCACATTTAATGATGGTCCAGTAATCTCAAAAAAGCCCTAATTTAAAGACTAATTAATAAATTAAATAAAACGAAACCCACACAGTGTCCCCCCATCACCCTCAATGCTAGCAGTTGTGAGTTGTATTTATACTGAAATCTACTGTTTTCAAAGTAGTTCAGGTTCTCCCACAACCCATCCCACCCCAGAAATGCAGCAAGAGCCATCAGTTGTTTTATTCTACCCTCCCAAAATTGTATACATCCAGTGTTCTTTAGGTTTTTAAGATATAAATTGGGAGTTATTAATAAACTTTTTTAAAAGGCACGTTATCAATAACAAGAAGGACATATAAACCAAGCAATAAAAGTATTGGACAGGACATTAAGTTACCACAATCACTGGTTAAAACACCTATTTTCTTATCAAACAATGGATTATACATTCATAAATGACATTTAAACACATAAAAACTACCACAAAAACGTTTATAGGTAGTAAAAATATGATTTTCACTGAATTATTTGGCTATAATGTCTCACTTTAAATTTGAGAAGAGTCAACTTCCTTCTGCCCCAACAAAAAAGAACATCTCAAAAATGTTTAGCCATGTTAAAATGAATAAATTTTAAATAAACATGCACTACGTACTTGAATTAGAAAGTTTAAGAATCTTTTTCTTTTCTTAAGCAAAAAGTAATGCCAAGTATATATTACTGTTTCTTGGTACATTTTTAATACAGATACATGCACCAAGATTAGCTTCTCTTGGATAGAATGATTTTTGTTGCTTTCAAATATGCCTTCCTGTGTAAGCTTATGGGTTTGGAGTTTACCTACATAAGGTGTCATTTGAAAAACCAGCTAGTTAAGTTCAGTCATTTAATTTAATTTTTAGACAATAATTACTTAGCAACTGACTGAATAGTCTTATGATCAAACTTTAAGTGTATGTAAACAGCTGTTACTTGAACAAAAATCAGGTCTAACAATTGGATTTGGAGTGTTGTTCATGATATGCAGAGACTGTTTGAAATACTTCATCACTGTTCTGCCTCAAATTCCTCTTTTAAAGACCCCAATTACCCTTAGTCTGAAGGGCGGTGATGGGAGCACACAGAAGAACCCTCCACTGCTGCTTCACTCAGTGACCCCCATTCTCCCGGGAGCAGGTCCTCAATTAGACTTTTCCTCTAATATGATATGGAAAACATCCATTTCTATACCCTGAGATCTAGAGTTCTGTTCCCTTTCTTAGGACTAAAGGAGAGTACTGAAAACCATTTACACATCCAAGTGTCAAAATATGACATTCATACACTTAAAATTCGGCCAATTTCATGTATTTCCACTCTAATCCCTGCCGTTCTCCTCTAATCTTGAGAAAGCCCACCTTAAGTAAGCGCCTTGCCGTCCTGGTCTCAGCCCCAATATCCTATCCACAGTGACTTTCTGAGTGGAAAGCAAATCGAAATCTCTAGGAGCAGCAGACATGTATTAACTGTTTTTAAATTGTGATTCTTGATCTTGACAAGAATTCAGGTACTCACTGAGGCAGGAAGGGGCATGGAGTACGCTTTGATGCTTCCTACTGGGGTAATATTGCTCACTAAGTTGCTTTATCCTTGTCATTTTTGGAGAGTTACAAATGTAATAGAAATAAAGGGGAATTTTTTCTTAATTTTTACATTCATGGTGGGTGCAAATGCAACTGAAATAGCCCAAAGTGCAAGTGTGTTTGCAGTGCTATCTTATTATTCTTGAGACAGCACAGTTAAGAAGTTATACGGAGGGCAATATAATTATAAAGCTCTTTTTTAAAAAGTCTCTGATTAGAGAAATGGCAAGACCTTAATTAAGAAACAGGATGGGGTCGCCTCGGTAGAATTCAGTAGATGAGCATGTGTCCCCGTGAATTGTTCAGAGCTCTCCACTGACTGACCTGGTGGATCTGAACTGATTTATGTTCTACTCATATTGCTCAAGAGTAACAACTATTTTAAGGGCTATCAAACCTGCCTGAGTGCAGTGGTTGTCGGAAAGACGGTCGGCCTGCATTCCCATGGTCCAGATACAAGTCGCTACCCTCACTGCTCCCTAGGGCCACCCAGGCTGGCCGCAGCCCTGGTCAGTCCAGGGAAGGGGAGACTTTGTAGTGCTGGGGTCTGAGTTCAGACTAAGACCATTCTCTCAGACCTCGGGGCACGTCTGTTCATGTGTGAGCCTCGCTTCACGCGTTGGCTGGTGCAATAACAAGCCCCGTGGTTGCTGGCTCTCCTGAGCTTTAAGAATGAGGGGAGAAAAGGTGGGCTGTTAGGAGGGAAGACAGATTCTAGAATGAGCAGCCTAGGGACCAAAAGTGCGGCATCTGCTCCAGAGACTGTGGGGAGCGGAGCGGCCACGAAGCTCCCGGTGCTCTGGAAGGTGTGCGTGTGGCCACGGTGACTTCCAGCTCCACTCAGCCTCTTTCAAGTAGGAGGTGAAGCAGTAGAGTTACTTTGCTTTTTGGATAAAAAATAGTTAATTTTTCAGGGAATTTTATTCCTTTCAATTGTAACACAATTTGCGTTTTTGATTGTAGGTGCCCCACACCTGGCTGTGACGGTTCTGGACATATCACTGGCAATTATGCTTCTCATCGGAGGTATGTAGAGATGCTACTCTTCTCTCCAAAATGCTCCTTCTCACTGAAATGGTGGGAATATCACTCACTTCAGGCTCCAAGCCTTGCAAAGTTTGACACCATCGGCAAAATTAGGGATCTAGAGACTCTTAGCACCATAAAGCAGTGACGTCCTCATTGGAGCTTCTCTTAGAAAGCAAACCTTCCTTTTCCGGGGCCACTGTCTCCTCTCAGAACATTTCACGTGCAGTGCCAAGTAGCCCCACTGAGAAACATTCCTAGTCATCCAGCAGCACTTCTTTCTAAATTGGAAGAGTAAAGGAAAAAGAACAGTATCTACTGTAAGATTCCCGAGAAAAGCCATCAAGAGACACACATTCTAATACCACTGAGAGTTGGTCTCTTAAATATTAAGATTGGACCACAAAGCTGTACAGTTATTCTAAGCAGGCTTCAGTAGAGCTAAGTGCTACAGAAGCACTTAATGTTACAAAGTCTAGGCACTGTCTCTCCCAAAGAGAGGATAGTGTCCAAAATATAATATAGAGATTTGGTCATGTGAGATAACAAAAATTCTATGCTACTGGACATTCAGTAACCACTGGATGAACATGGAATTGAGGACAGGCACTATTTAGCCGAGAATGGAAAGAAATTGTGGTACTATTCGAGAAAAAGTTCACCACTTGTTAAAGACGGTACATCAGACCATTCAAGGAGGGGTGGGCAGGGCAAGAGGTCCAGGGGCCATGCAATGAGCTGCTGCAGTCAGAGAGACTGGACTCAACTCGAACCCCATTGAGGACAAGTGGGGAGCAGGTTGGGGTCAGTGGATGCAAAATTCCCCACAGGAAGCATCAAGGAGAAGGGATTTCTGGCCAATGGACTTGATGGGATCATTGCTGATGGCTGGCCAGGGTGGTAGGACCTCCAAGTGCTCAGACAGGTGGTGGGGAATTGTTCTTAAACTGATTTAGAAGGATTCTTGCTCAAACTGGACCCTACAAGGACAGAGAGGGAAGTCAAGGTCGGGTGCATTCTAGTAAAGGACCCAGAGGAGCTCAACTAAAGTTTTGGTCAAGAAGAAAACCTTTGTGAAAATATTGTCCACACGAAGGCAAATCCACTACATGCCATGAATGTTTAAGTCACGTTTAGATGTACCAACAGCCAATGCCAAGGTAAGGACAAGAATGTTTCTGAAATAAGACCGATTTAAAGTGAAGTCTCCCCATATGGGAAACAATGCTGCATCTATCAAATAAATAAACTAAGTTGTACGATATCTGCTCCCCTTCATCTCTCTAAATTTTAGATTATAAAGTAGGCAGTCCAGAAGCAGGTGAGGCCTGCTTTTAACATACTGCTTGCAAGAAAAAAGAAAGAAAGAGAGAAAAGGCAGGAAAGGCAGGAAAGGCAGGAAGGCAGGGGGAGGGGGAAGGGGAGGGGGAGAGAAGGGAAGGGAAGGGAAGGGAATGGAAAGGAAGGGAGGGAGAGAGGGAGAGAAAGGAAGCTAGGAGAGTTAAAGAGAGTGTCAGCCATGGATAATGACCCCCCCGCCCCCCAGGGCAAGGTTGTCTGCACAGAGTCGCTGAGTGAAACCCACTGTCTGTCCCTGAGTGACCAGATCCCGGTGGTCAGAGGAAGGGACCCTCGCCTGACTTGGCTGGCATTTTGGATTAGAAACAGCACTCACAGGATGATTGTTTTTGTCATTAAAATCTCACTGAAAGTAATTTGCTCCTGTGCTCACATCCCAGTCATTTGAGAGCTATGTTTAAACAGCACGTGTCTACGAAAAGCACAAATTGTGAATGCCACCAAGGAAAAATGAAGTCTACAACTTGGGGGAGGATTCTTCAGACTCAGTGCCAATGTCTCACGCTCTTGACCCAGATTCCTCAGCCTCTGCAGTGCTGGCATGTGGGGGCAGATGGCTGTTTGCCATGGGGGCCGTCCTCCACACCACGGGACCTGTGCGGCATCCCTGGTCCTCACCCACCAAATGCCAGGAGCATCCACCCATTCATGACAACCAAAGATGCCTGCAGTCATTGCTGAGTGTCCCCTGAGGGGACGACTGCCACAGACCAGGGGCAGCAGAGGCTTATTACATTGATGCAGCTTCACCAGGCAGCACAGAAACAGCCACCACGTTTGGTAGAACAAGAGTGAGTCACGCCATCCAGCAAGACTGCCAGAATTAAATCACTGGTTTAGATTAAATAAAAATTTGTAAAACTCCAATTAAATATACAAAGACAAGAACATTCCATGCTGGTCTTTATTTCATCTTAGAAAAGCGATGTCTCGGTCCTATCACATGGCCAGAGCTTCCGGCGTGGCATAGTGTCAGCACTCGGTCCTATCCCATGGCCAGAGCTTCTGGCGTGGCATAGTGTCAGCACTCGGTCCTATCCCATGGCCAGAGCTTCTGGCGTGGCATAATGTCAGCGCCCCGTAAGGTGAACACTTCCTGGTCACTTTGTGTCCAAATGTCTGTTTTTCTTCTCATTTTTTTTGGTGGGGGTTGTCATCACGTAAATTTAGTCATCATGTTGTTTAAACATTTTATTCATTTTACATATATCTTAGACTGCTAAGTATTAATATAGCACAAACCCATGATTAAAATCTAATCTAAGCTCAAATTTAAGCTACCATCTATGCCTGGAATAAATAATCCCAGGGTAAGTCGATAGAGTTGGAAAGTAAGTGTGATTTGTGTTTGGAAAATCTGAGACCTACGCAGAGGCCTCTCGGGGTTTTAGCGTATTGAAGGTGGAACACCTTGTGACATTACTTGTTCTAGTAACAGCTTCCCTGGCATAGACATCTAAACAGGGCTGAGCACGTTGCTCAGAAGAAAAGTCCCCGCTAAAGGAAGATGGAGGCCCCAGCGAAACAAGTGCAGTTCTGTGTATTTGGCTGCTGAAGACAGACAGAAGCCAACAAGGAAACTCCCCCAGGTCTGTTGGCTCTTGGTGGCCAGAAACGCAAGTAGAAGGAACTTCTTTTCATGTTAATCTTCTATTGTCTGTTTCCCAGGAACAGGAAGATAATGTTACGTATAGGCAAACTTCACTTAGATGATGATTCCCTGGCCACCTTTTTCCCTCAATCGTGCCATAATTCAAGGTAGTTGTGTGAGTTCAAGGCATCCTCTTCCCGCACTGTGGGCTGTTGTGAGAGGGAAAGTCACCAAACAATGATCCTGAACGTGTTCAGAGCACAGATCTGCCTCGCGCATCTGTGGTGTCTGGAATTCTCCCTCCGGCTCCCAGGACAAAAGCACACACTCCAATTCTGTCTGCAGTTGCAGAGTATTCCCAGCTCCCTTCTGAGGGAAAAGTAAGGCCAAGCCCTGGCCTTCTGCTGGGCCCGTTCTGGGAACTTAGGCAAGGAGCTGTCCTCCACCATCTCCAGGGATGCGCTGAGAATTAGCAATTTCATTAACTTTTGAATTTGCGGAAACTGAGGGGCCAGGAGATACAGTAGCAGAGCTGCACTCGAGCCCATGTCATCTGACTCCAAGTCCCACCTCCAGGCAGCCCCACGGGCCTAGGATGGCCCTGGAGAAAGTGTGTGTGCCTAAACCACCTGGAGAAGGCGGGGTTGTACCTGCCTCTTAGCGGTGGTGTTTTCCAGCCTCCACATAGCATCCGAAATGTCCCTAAGTCCATTTCAACAAATGTTCATTGGCTATGATGTTCTATCAAACAATCCTCTATCCGCTGCTTTGCTGACTCTCTGTCCTCAGTGAACAGAGGCCCTATTGACCATATGCCTACAAAGTCTTCCACGTCATTCACAGTCATCCACGGGGCTCCTCTTTATACTCTCGTTTTCAAACTAACAGACTGTTTCTTAAGTGTGTCCTCAAAATCCTGTTTTCCAGACACCTTTGCTCTTTTCTCCGACCGCCGCCCACAGGCCCTCTCCTTCACCTGTAGTCTCCGGGTCCTGCCAGACAGGCCTGCCCAGGGGTGCTCCTCATTCTCTCTGTCCAGCCATCCCACATGCCTTTTTCATAGGATCAGGCAAGCAGCAAGAGCTCCAAAGGCCCTGAAGTTGTTCCAACGCAGAAGTCAAGTCCACATTTTCCACAAATGATGATGCTCCAGGAATCCAACTCCCACTAGAGCACCCTGTGGCCTCTACAGTTCCTGAATGGCATCTAATCACGAAAGAACATTTACTGGGCACCTGCTACATACCAGAAATTACAGTGAGCATTTTACATGTATCATCTCAGCATCCTATGAGATCATTGGTATCCTGACTGCAAATGAAGGTGCGTGGGCACGGAGATGCTCGGCTGCCCGTCTTGTCAGCGCCTGCACTCACCCGGAGCACTTCCACTCTGCTCTTTTACCATAATGCGCAAAATTGAAGCCTCCAGCATGGCAGTCAAATGGCCGGACAGTGTCTGCCCATGCCACCCCAGTGTGCTGTGGGGACTTTAAACAGGGACCCCAAAGGCCTTACCTGCTGTGAAATGAAGACATCACCAGGTCCTGAAGAAGACAGTGAAGAAACAGGCTTGATGTCATGCAGAAGAGCCAGGAGCAAGTCTGCCTTGGAGGGTCTCAAGTCCTGCTGCCCACATCCGGAGAGGCGGCTCCTCACCAGGGAGCCTCGGGAACCTTGGAAGGCGGTGCTGGTGCAACCCTGTCAGGATCTGCTCTCACACAGGTGCAAAGCTGTTTAGTCAGAGGGTCAGGAGGGTCACAGGATCCACTCTCATGCCTGGCACAGAGCCGTTTCACCAGAGGGTCGGTGAAGTCTGTGTTCTGCCCCGGGCTCCGGGCCAGACAGCCACTCTAGCACCACTTTGGCCTGGAGGCCACGAGGTTCACTGCCCTTGACCACATGTCTCCCGGGATCCCAAATCCTCCAGTTTCTCATAATCCTGCACTCACCTGTTGTTGGCCCTTGCTCGCTGGAGCTGTCCGTGTGCTCTGTCCGTGTGCTTACGCTGGAGCTGTCCGTGTGCTCTGTCCGTGTGCTCTGTGTGCTCTGTCCGTGTGCTCTGTCCATGTGCTTACGCTGGAGCTGTCCGTGTGCTTACGCTGGAGCTGTCCGTGTGCGTACCCCCAGTCTTTCCCTCCCCCAGAGAACACAGGGCTCTGAAGTGTTTATAGCATTTCCAACATTTACAAAGTTCCAGATAAAGATGTGGACATAGCATGAGCCCCCGTGAATTGTGGAAAACAGTTTCTGTCTAGGAAATTGTTAATCATTTAAACGTAATCCCAAATGTCAGTGTGGAATTCCAGAAACCTAGTAAATTAGTAAATACCTGTTTGAGTATGTAATCTGTCCCCGAGGCAAAGGAACAGCAATAACTAAGGCGTTCCTAGCCTCGAGGTACAGGTAGTTACGAGGAAGGACATAAAAGCTAACCAGCCTGGCGCACTCCAGCACATTCCTGCACATTTAAGGGAAACCAAGATGGGCTCCAAGAGGATGCACACTCAGGGCAGTGGCCTTGGGGCCTCCGGGCCAGGATGGCACTAGGGTGGGAATCCGACCTGAAAGATACTTTTCAAACATGTCTGTACTTATCAAAGCCTAAAGATAATGAGTAAGTCATGTCTTAATTCTGACGAGGCAGGGTGAGTCGGAGCCCAGGACAGAGGAGGCGATGCTGAGCCACGGCGTGATGGATGGGGAGGGTCTCTAGGAGGTTGAGCAGAAAAGGATATTCCAAGCAAGGGAACAGCATTAGAGAACGTCTTATGACACCAACATTAATGCACATTTGACAGTGAATAATTCAGTTTGGCAACAGTTTCAGGTCTAGGCCTATGGGAGCAGCTACAAATGGAACTTGCTTTAGGAGTCCAGTTGAATTCAGTATGAGGGGGTTAAACTTTATTTGCTGGAAAATGGATATCCACCCAAGTGCAGGCTTAGCTTTTAGCCTAGAGAGCAGGCTGCTGAGAGACGGGAGGTACCAAGAGCACACTTGGGCGGTGATGGTGACAGCCGGGAGAAGAGCTGGTGCAGGTGAGGAGAGCAGCAATGGGGCCGTGACCAGCAGGGTCAGGAGTGGGAGGGGCCCCTGGGGAAGAAGGCAGGCACTAAAGAGGGAGGGCCTGGGATGCAGCAAGCACCCAGGGGACATCATCATCTGCCATATAGAAGTCCACCAGGAGGAGTGGGCCTTAGATTCTGTCTAAACACATTAACTTTGGGATTCTTATGATATATTCAGGTAAGCAAAGGAGGAAGGATGAGAGGAGAAAAACAGCTTTCAGGGTCATCAGCAGATGAGCTGTTCCAACTCATGCACGAAAAGAAAACGACACTTTCAGAAACGGAAGATGGTGGCCGGGCGCAGTGGTAGCTCACGCCTGTAATCCCAGCACTGCGGAAGTCTGAGGCAGGCAGATCGCTTGAGGCCAGTAGTTCAAGATCAGCCAACATGACAAAACCTCGTCTCTACTAAAAATACAAAAAGTATCCAGGTGTAGTAGTGCAAGTCCGTAATCCCAGCTACTCAGGAGTCCGAGGCAGGAGAATCATTTGAACCTGGGAGGCGGAGGCTTCAGTGAGCTGAGATCATGCCCCTGCACCACTCCAGCCTGGGCAACAGAGCCAGAGACTCTGTCTCAAAAAAAAAAAAAAAGAAGATGGATCCAAATCCTAAGAAAAGAGCTGTGGATGTGAGCCCTGAGCAGAACATGGAGCCGTAGCTCTGACGCCCAGGAAAGGAGTGACTGCACCCCTCCCTCCAGGGCTTGCGAAGGGCCCGCAAGTGAATCCCTATGTTTCTAAAATTTGGAAGGAGAAGATGAGGGGAGTGATGTTTTGTTAGGTTCAAATCTGGGCCCTAAAGAAGGGATCACAAGTGCAGACAAAGGTGAAAGTCAGGATGTAAAATCACAGAGCTCCTTCTCTGTGCCAAGCATTGTATGTATCATGTTATCACTTTCAGCTTTCACAGCCGATGACGCAGGTATTTCTGCCCCAAAATACAGACAAGGAAGCTGAAGCACAGACACTCGGGCTACGTCTGCACAGCCCATACGTAGCATCGCGTCTTCCTTCTCTCCCTCAGCGCAACGCCTGGAAGAAGTGGCCGCTGAGATCCTTCTCACAAATAGTCATTCTGTAGAGAATCTCCACTCTGGGGTCCGTAGCAAGTACTGACTTTCCATCCTATGTTGTAAGCTGATAAGGGGAGTTTTAAATACTGAACAAGTTCTAATTCCATTGCTCCTAGAGTTCTAGTGCTTAGTGGGTGGGTAGGGAAACGTTCCCTTGTTTTCATCACGCATGAAAAGTAGCAAGAAGTAAGCAGCATAAAGGTTCCAGCCATGCATTAAGATGCTACAGTGAGAACAGGGGGCCGCTGGGGGCCCTGGACTCCTGTGGGAGTTCAGTGCTGAAGGGGAGGCTAGGTCCTGCTGTCCTAGGGATGGACAGAGGCCCTGGGCTATGGTGTGTGGAAGAGGACCTTGTGGGGCACAGGCACTGAGCTACCCATCAAGTGAGCGGGGGCAGGTAAAGACCACGCCTGTCCATGCGCAGGCTTCTCACAGGTGCCCTCGGCCAGCGCCCCAGAAGGAGATCACAGGGCCTTTTCTCACCCACAGACATGGCTTTTTCCGATACGGGCTCCTGAGCCCCAGAGCTGGCATTCTAGGAGTCTAGAGCAGCCCCTGTGCCAAGGCCAAGGCTTCCTGGAGGCCACCGCATTGTCGGAGCCAAATCTTGTTGTTTTTGAGGATTTGTTCTGTTTGGTTTAGCTTTGCCCCCAGCCCAGGCCTCCATGGTGGCCAAGAGCTGTCCCTGGCCCTCAAGTCTGCAGGGAGTGACTCAGGGACAGGGCAGCAGGTAGGGCCTAAGGGAGCCCAGCCTGTGTGGTGGGGTCAGGGACTGGGCTTGCCCCACAGGAATCCTACATCTGGGGAGATGGGATCCTGGGTAGGACTCCATAATTCTCCCTGGGTAAGACACTTTAATTGTCCCTGGATAGGATACCGTAATTCTCCCCTTCTTTCCTCTTTTCTTCATTCATGCATTGATTCACCCACTCCATGCATGGCTTTGGGCTAGGAATTGGGGAACCGCGGACAAACACTTGCATGGTTTATACTCCCAGGAATCGCCTCTCAGAGGAGCCTGTAGAGGACAGAACCGTGTGAGCCTGCAGCGGTCGCATTGTGAAGACAGCCAGGCCCAGGCCTCTTGCAGAATGCAGAGTCACACAGCTGGGAACACGCCACAGATAAGGCAGGGACATTGGTCAGTCCGAAGGATGGAGGCAAGGGTTGCAGGGAGAGCCCAGCAAGGACAGCGGGGCCTGTGGGCAGGAGAGGGGCCTACATGGCTGCAGGGCCAGGCCTCGAGGAGCCAACAAGCCGTGTGGAGGAACTCGGGTCCCCCTGAGGAAGTGAAGAGCCTCGGATGATGCTAAAGGCTGGCCTGGAGGTGATCCCAGCCAGGGGGCCTGCACTAGCACTGCTGGAAGCGGAAGCTGGACAGATGGGGAGAGGCCTTGGGTGTGACATCAACAGAACCTGAGGGAAGCAAAACCCAGCAAGGACACACTCCGTCTGCTGGCCTGGGGCTTTGGGTTGGTGACGTGGACGATGAGTCTAATTTTGGGGCATCCAAGCAGCTTTGCAGCGTCAGGGGGGTGTAGGGGTGGACCTGAAGTCAACCTACGCTGGCCTCAGAGCCCCAGCGACCTGCAGGCAAGTCAGGAGCCAGAGGCTGGGGCAGGGGCGGAGGAGGCCGCGGTAGGAACAGGGAAAGGTCGGGGGAAGCACAGACGGGCCCCTCTCTCCAGATTCTGCCTGTAGGAAGGCGGGGAGAAGAAGGGCCCCAGCAGGCAGCGAGCTCAACTGCCCTCGCCTCTTCCTTCCTCTTCCTGTGAAGAGCGAGACAGGGGAAGGAGCAGAGGGATTCCCCGCTGGTTCCAGGAGCTGGGGCAGCAGGGGCCTGGAGTGAAGGCGCTGTGGGGCCTGACAACCTCTTTCCTGCCCAGACCCAAACCCCGAACCCTCCCCCACCCGCCTGTGCTGAGGGGCTGCCCCCACCTGAAGAGGGAGGAGGACGGCCAAGGCCTGGGAGGCGGGATGGAGCCTGCCTTTAGGGGAGTGAGCACTTCCTCCTGGGAATCTGCATGTTTCCAAGAATCAGAACTGACCAGGAAAACTATCCCCGAGCTCAGGAAAGCCAGGGAGAAGAGTGGCCTCCCACCTGGACCCACCCATATGCCAGCACCAGGGCTGCCATTTCCACAGGACCCAATGGCATGGCAGGAGATTACCCAATTTCTGGTTCTTCAATTCTTTTCCAAAAATCCGACTTACTTTATATATTATTGTATGTGGTGTGTATGTGTGTATATTTTTCTGTTCCAGCTGAAAAAATTCCCTTTACAAGCATGTCCAAAGCTTCTGTACCCGAGGCTGAAAATTAAATAAAATAAGCGTGTCCAGCTCCTCCTCTCCCATCTGCAGGCACAACCCGAAGCCTGGAATAAGTCACTAGCCCGTCACTGTCTCCCAAGACACGAACCTGAGATGGAAGTGCTTGGGAAGCTGCTGTGAGAGACAGAGCCCCCAAGAATGAGGCTGGGAGGCTGTTTTCCTCAGTCATGTTCACCCCCAACATGCACACGTCCATGTGCACTCGCTCACTGTCAACAAAACCTCCTCCAGCATCTTTCCTGGTGACTCCTGACTGCTTCTGCCCTCTCCCAGTGAACCAGTTTCCCTCCCGTTCACAGCATCCTAGCCCACCCCAGTCTCCCGGCTTTCTTGAAAGGGGACCGACGGTGCCTAAAGCCTTGGAGAGGACACAGGGAAAGAACTCTGCTCCTGAATCTTGACTGTGTACCCAGAAGCACAGGTTTCCGGAAAGAATCGAGTCACAGCCTCATCCGTTAAGAAAGCTTGCTGGAATCAATGGTGCGGGGTGGTTTCTGAAACGTGTTTCTTATTTAGCCTTTCAGGTTGCCCGAGAGCAAAGAAAAGCGGTATCAGGATAGCACAGAGCAAAGAAGATAAGGAAGATCAAGAGCCCATCAGGTACGAGCACCAGTGGGGCTGAGAACCGTAGCAGGGCTGCCGTGTGGGGATGAGTCATTCAAGCAAAGCACATCTGCTGATTGGCTGAAAAGTTACAGGGGCTGTCCAGCAGTAAGCTGATATCCATCAATCTGAGGTTCCAGGTAACCCAAATCACCCTCAAAAACACCTTCCCTCTCTGCTTGGTGGGGAAAGCAGCTGAATTATTGGGAACAGCAGATTGGTGAACGCTCCTGAAAGTACTAAATACAACACCACAAGCGAATGCTTCACTGGTATTCTGGCTTGTAAAAATAGTTTAGTTATACCTGCCTTGCTCTAAAGCAGGGCTTGGGGCCACAGCAGACACTGGGCTCGGGGCCTGTGACGACCGACGGGCTGCCCAAGGGGGTGTTTGTCCCCATCCCACGTCAGCCACGCCTGGGCCCCAAACACCCACACAGTAAACCTCACTCCACATCTTCAGAAAAAAAATTTTAATTAAAACAGAATCAAAATAAAAGCGTACATTATTCAAATAAATTAAGATTTGTCAAAATAAATAGGTAATGCAAATTCTGGGGAACGCGAACTTTTCTGTTAATAAAAACAATGCAGGAAAACTCACCACTCAGGACACATGAGGAGCGCTTAGGCCAGGCCCTGCCTCCTTCAGGCGCCTCTGCTGCCCTGGCGTGTGTCTTGGTCCTGCCATTCCCAAGTTCCCAGGAACACACCTGCCCTGTGTCCATGTGCCAGCCTGACTCCAGGAGACTTCCTGAGACGTCTCTACAGCTGAGTATCTTCTCTAGCTGGAAGGGCATTTTAAGGCCTCCGGAAGACACAGCCAGACAAACGTCTTCTAGCCCTTGAGAAAAGCACGAAGCAGCCTCTTTAAAAATAATGCCACGACATCTTATTGACTTTGCATTTTTTCCACCCGAAAAGCCATGGTTCTGTCCCAAAGTGGTGCCTTTTAAATACACGCTTGTATAGCTGCAAGCGGCTGCATGGTCTTTTGTGTGCTGAGCCCATCAGTCCCCACAAGGCACATACACTTTGTTCCAGAAAATCCTTCCCTCCACAGTGGGTCAGGCCTTCTGCGCAGGTGAACTAGTTCAGTCTTCCACTAGGTGGTGTCTTTTAGTGACTTTTCTTTCTATTTTTCTTTTCCTTTTGCCCAGCCAGGAGGGCATGGTTCTTTTCCTCCTCATGCCGGGTTATCCTGACTTTGTTACAGAGACCACCAGCCGATGGTGGCCAGGCAATAAAGTGTGTCCCCTCTGCCTGCCTGCAGGTGTCCGGTCCCCGGGTGCGACGGCCAGGGTCACATCACTGGGAAGTACGCGTCCCATCGCAGCGCCTCCGGGTGCCCCTTGGCGGCCAAGAGGCAGAAAGACGGGTACTTGAATGGCTCCCAGTTCTCCTGGAAGTCGGTCAAGACAGAAGGCATGTCCTGCCCCACGCCAGGGTGCGACGGCTCAGGCCACGTTAGCGGCAGCTTCCTCACACACCGCAGGTGAGTGGCTGCGTCTGCGGGACCCTAGCTGGGATGGTGCCGCCGAGAGCCAACTGGCATGGCTGGTTACGATGGCAGCAGGTACCAGCTTCTCCCATCACCTGTGTTTAGAAAAAAAAGGCTGAAAACTATCGTACCAACCTAACGAAATTCAAAGGTTTGGGGACAGCGTTGAAACACCTTAAACTTACATTAGGGAGCACAGCCTCCTTCAGCCCCATCTAGAGATGACCACAGCAGTTTTCCATGTTTAAAATTAGAATCCACAGTAAGATATAGATTTTCATTTTAGACATGCACATGAATATCTTAAGATTTAGTTACTTATTTCACCTGAGATTCACAGGCAGGCCTCACTGGGGGAAAGAGGATGGCGTTTGGCACGGTGGCTCCTGGTGAATGCCTGCGCCAAAGATGCATGAGAAAATCCCCAAAAGAGCCAATCAACCTCATTCATTTTTATTTGCTTCATTTAAAAAGAAATACAAGCAGTTAGATTATCTTAGGAGAGGCCCGTTGTGTGCAGTCAGATGGTGCAGTCGGTCCCTCTGTGGGGAGTGAAGACCGGGGTGGGACCTGTCTGCACGGCTGACGGCTCCCATTACACTCGGCGTCCCTCAGCTTCCTTGAGGAGGTGGAGGGGAAGATACAAACATCACACGTACGATGTGAAGGTCGTGCCCTTTGGGGAGATTTGCAGTGGTTTCCTTTCTGCTGCCCTATGTGCCACTTTTACGAAGATCACACCTGCGCCTCAAATCCATCTCAAACACAGCGTGAACAAAGCTGGGTATGCAGATTACAGGAATAATGGCACGTTCAGTAATAGGTGACTCTGATCCTTAAAGAAATGTTAAGGAAGATTGTTTTTAATTATTAAAGAAATGCCTGCTCAAGTAGAAAATTCAAACAATATAAATTGGTTTAAAGAGAAAAATTGGCCGGGCACAGTGGCTCATGCCTGTAATCCCAGCACTTTGAGAGGCTGAGGCGGGCAGATCACTTGAGGTCAGGAGTTTGAGACAGCCTGGCTGGCATAGTGAAACCATGTCTCTACTAAAAATACAAAAATTAACTGGGCCTGGTGGCTGGCACCTGTAATCCCAGCTACTCGGGAGACTGAGGCAGGAGAATCACTTGAACCCGGGAGACGGAGGTTGCAGTGAGCCAAGATTGCACCCCTGCACTCCAGCCTGGGCAACAGAGCAAGACTCTGTCTCATACAAAAAAAAAAAATTGAGAGAGAGAAAGAAATTGAATGTTCTTTCCCGGACCTGACCTCTCAACTCCCTTCTCAAAGGCAGGCAGTTCCTGTCTTCTCTGGAACTGAAAAGCACCCCTATTTATACACATGGATCTCAGTGTCTCCCAGAACCCTGCATGAGGACAGGGGCCTCGGCTGCTCACCAGGACCACCCAGGGCCCAGAAGACGGGGCATTCCTCGTTAGGTGCACGGAACCCCAGGGTATCACAGAGCCACGTCACCCTCCCCCAGTGAGCCTGCTGCCGTGCGTGCCGCCCGGTGTCCTGTCCAGGTTTGATTGTTACAAAGAACTCCACGTGAACGTCCTTCCACACACAACTCCATGTCCTTGTGCAAGCAGATCTTCAGGATATATTCCTGGAAACAAGAATGCTAGCTTTAAAATTTTGACAGATTGTGCCAAAATGCCCTCCAAAAAAGTATCTACTTTCCCAAACCTTTCACCATTAATAAAATGTTTAAAAATTTTGTAAAAACCCTGCCCATTTGACCTATGAGTAAGGGCTTGTCTGTTTTGCTGGCCTGACACAGACGAAAACAGTTCCATCCTCTCACGTGAGCATTTCTGCACTCCGGGGATGGCACTGGTTCAGAGCTGCCTCTACGGAGCCTGGTGCTTTAGCTTTCCTCCTGCTGAGACTTTGCCCATTTGATTTAAGCAGCAAATACCAGGTGCCAGATAAGTGCTGTTCCCTCCCACTCCCCAGCCTCTGGTTGCATTGCATGTTAGGGCCAGAGGACGGCCCTCCACCAAGAACTCTGTGCTGCCGCTTGTTCCATGGGGGAGGCTCAGAGCTCAGGAGCCACTGAAGTGGGAAGCAGGACCCCGCCCCAGGTCACCCCTTCCCAAATGCCAGGCGTGAATTTCTGCAGCTAGAACCTCACCCGCACATCTCTGTCTACTCTGTTGCCAGCCTCACCTCAATTTCCACCCTTCCCTGTTTCTTTTCTTCAAAGGGAGCCTCTTCCCCAGGATCCCGGGCACAGAGTGAGAGCATGTTGAGATGCATGCACTGGCCTCGACAAGCTGATGGAATCTTGGGGAGCAGGCTGATGGAATCTTGGGGAACAGGCTGGTGGAATCTTGGGGAGCAGCCTGATGGAATCTTGGGGTACAAGCTGATGGAATATTGAGTGCAGGCTGATGGAACGTTGGGGTACAGGCTGATGGAATGTTGGGGCACAGGCTGATGGAATGTTGGGATGCAGGCGAGCGGAATTTGGGGGCACAGGCTGATGGAATGTTGGGGTGCAGGCTGATGGAATCTTGGGGGCAGGTTGATGGAATCTTGGGGTTCAGGCTGATGGAATCTTGAGGCACAGGCTGATGGAATCTTGGTGGCAGGTTGATGGAATCTTGGGGTGCAGGCTGGTAGAATTTGGAGGCACAAGCTGATGGAATCTTGGGGTACAGGCTGATGGAATCTTGGGGCCCAGGCCACATTAGTGAGTAAAATCACAGCTTACAGGCTCATGTTACTCAGAGAATTTGCAATGCTGGAAGCTCCCATCTCTAGAAAGCTGTATGCCTCTCACTTCACTCCCACCTGGTTGCCACCCACCCTTGCCCAGGGCTCAGAGCCTCCTCTTTCAGGATCCCAGGTCCCTGGAGGGCCCACAGAAGTCCAGGCATGATAGAAATGACTCCAGCTGCTCATGCCCCACCTACCCTGCAGGGCCACAGCTTGATGGGAGATGCCACAGGCTCCAGGCCCAGGTATCAGCATTCACGTGCGGGGTGTGGAGGTGGAAATGCCAGTGTGCCAGGCAGCTCTTGCTACAGCCCTGCCGTGGGCTGGCTGAGCGGCACGGAAATGTTGACACTCCTCCATTTTACTAAAAGGCACCATCAGAACTCTCTGAACTGCTGGCTTTGGCCACCTCCGAGGAGGAAAGGGGACCTCCCTGGGTGTCACAGGGCTCTGGGCGTGTCTGCCCGGGGACCAGCACCTCTGTTTGTGCAGCAAAGGAAAACCCGGGGCAGCAGCACAAGGGGAAAAGGGGCAGTCCAGGCCTGAGCACGGCGGACCTGGGTTCTGTTCTGTTCTGTTTTTATAGTTGTGGTAAAATATTAACACACTCATCTTTAGGTGTATGGTTCAGTAGTGTTAGGTATACAGATGGTCCTCGACTTACAATTTTTCGATCTTACAATGGTGCAAGAGCAATATACACTTGGTAGAAATGGCACTTTGAGTATCCACGCAACCATTCTTTTTCACTTGCATACGGTATTCAATAAATTACATGAGATATTCAACACTTTTGTATAACTAGGGCTTGTGTAAGTTGACTCTGCTCAGCTGTGGACTGATGTAAGTGTTCTGAGTGTGTTTAAGGTGGGCTAGGCTAAGCTATGATGTTGAGTCAGTACAATTAGTAAATGCATTTTTGACTTAAAATATTTTCAAGATACAGTATTTTCAACTTAAGATGGCTATATGGGGATGCTGACCCCATGGTATGTGGAGGAGTACCTGTGTCCATCCCTGTGGTATGTGGAGGAGTACCTGTATCCATCCCCGTGGTATGTGGAGGAGTACCTGTGTCCATCCCTGTGGTATGTGGAGGAGTACCTGTATCCATCCCCGTGGTATGTGGAGGAGTACCTGTGTCCATCCCTGTGGTATGTGGAGGAGTACCTGTATCCATCCCCGTGGTATGTGGAGGAGTACCTGTGTCCATCTGCATGGTATGTGGAGGAGTACCTGTATCCATCCCCATGGTATTCGAGGAGTACCTGTATCCATCCCCGTGGTATGTCGAGGAGTACGTGTATCCATCTGCATGGTATGTGGAGGAGTACCTGTATCCATCCCCGTGGTATGTGGAGGAGTACCTGTATCCATCCCTGTGGTATGTGGAGGAGTACCTGTATCTATCTCCGTGGTATGTGGAGGAGTACCTGTATCCATCCCCGTGGTATGTGGAGGAGTACCTGTATCCATCCCCGTGGTATGTGGAGGAGTACCTGTGTCCATCCCCGTGGTATGTCGAGGAGTACCTGTATCTATCCCCATGGTATGTGGAGGAGTACCTGTGTCCATCCCCGTGGTATGTGGAGGAGTACCTGTATCCATCCCCGTGGTATGTGGAGGAGTACCTGTGTCCATCTGCATGGTATGTGGAGGAGTACCTGTGTCCATCCCCGTGGTATGTGGAGGAGTACCTGTATCCATCCCCGTGGTATGTGGAGGAGTACCTGTATCCATCCCCGTGGTATGTGGAGGAGTACCTGTATCCATCCCCGTGGTATGTGGAGGAGTACCTGTATCCATCCCTGTGGTATGTGGAGGAGTACCTGTATCTATCTCCGTGGTATGTGGAGGAGTACCTGTATCCATCCCCGTGGTATGTGGAGGAGTACCTGTATCCATCCCCGTGGTATGTGGAGGAGTACCTGTGTCCATCTGCATGGTATGTGGAGGAGTACCTGTATCCATCCCCATGGTATTCGAGGAGTACCTGTATCCATCCCCGTGGTATGTCGAGGAGTACGTGTATCCATCTGCATGGTATGTGGAGGAGTACCTGTATCCATCCCCGTGGTATGTGGAGGAGTACCTGTATCCATCCCCGTGGTATGTGGAGGAATACTTGTATCCATCCCCGTGGTATGTGGAGGAGTACCTGTATCCATCCCCATGGTATGTGGAGGAGTACCTGTATCCATCCCCGTGGTATGTGGAGGAGTACCTGTATCCATCCCTGTGGTATGTGGAGGAGTACCTGTATCTATCTCCGTGGTATGTGGAGGAGTACCTGTATCCATCCCCGTGGTATGTGGAGGAGTACCTGTATCCATCCCCATGGTATGTGGAGGAATACCTGTATCCATCCCTGTGGTATGTGGAGGAGTACCTGGGTCCATCCCCGTGGTATGTGGAGGAGTACCTGTATCCATCCCTGTGGTATGTCGAGGAGTACCTGTATGCATCGCTGTGGTATGTCGAGGAGTACCTGTATTCACGCTGTTGTGAAGCTGATCTCTCCAACTCTTCCGTCTCCATCGAAACCCTGTCTCCATTCAACACTGACTCCCCCTTCCTCAGCTGCCTGGCCCCTGCACCCACACTGCGCTTTCTGCCTCTATGAATCTGACACTTCTGGGGACCTCCTATAAGTAGAATCCCACGGGGTTTGCTTTTTTGTGACCGTCTTATTTCACGGAGTCCATGTCCTCAAGCACATGGGCTTGAGGGCTTGTAGCACATGTCCGAGCTTCCTTCCCTTTTAAGACTGAATAATATTCCATCATGTGTTGACCATGGTTTTTCTCTTTTGATCAAATCTTCATCAATTTTATTAGACAGGCAGAATATTATTTTCTGAAAGTGTAAAAATATTAATACCCAGCAAGAACACAGCTAAGCGCACAGAAATACACGCATTAGAAAGCCTCAGACATTTCTGTTTCCTCGGAAGCCCTGGCCTTGCCCAGACTGCCGGGACTGCCTGGCGGTTTTCCCAAACCTTCCAGGGCTTGGGCTAGCAGAAGCATCCCACAAAGCCCCCGCGGACACGTCAAGATTGGAGTTTGGAGGGCCCTTGTACATCCCACCCGCTATGCAAACGAAGCAGTGGTTAGAAGCAGCAGCAAAAAAAGATTGAAACAGAAGCTGCCTGTTTTATTTCTCTTTTCCCCCAAACTGTGACAGTCTAGCCAGATGATGAAGAACTGCTTTCAAGCAGGTGCCAAAATATAAACAGCAGAGGAAGCAGGAACCAATGTGCATGGTTTGGGGCCCTGCTCACACGCCCAGCCCACTCCTGGGTCTCAGACCTGACAGGAGCCCCTGGTCACCCACCCCATTTGCTGTGAAATCGTTTCCACTTCACTTCACGGTGGGTCCTGGCACGGCCGCTGTTCTTTCTGTGTTGAGGGTTAGGCAGGAAGGCTCCTTTGCCTGAGCTTGTTCCCTGAGCTGAGTCATGTCTGAGAAAAGCAGAACTGATGTAAGAGAAATAGAAAACGTTTTATCTTTAGGGTTGGCCAGGTCTTTCTAGAAAAGCAATGTCTAAGATTAAAAGTCAAGGCCGCATCCTGGCTCCTGGGCGCGTGCATACGTGGTGCCATGACCTTTGGGGCAGATGCCATGTTGTGGTTGTAAAAGCAGCTATGACGAGACCCTCAGGTCAGGCGTAAAGGCCAATCCCTCCCATAAATGAGGGGGAGAACCGGAGGCACATAGAGAAGCCCAGGACGGAGGAGGCAGGGACAATTCCACCACAACAGAAGTCGGGTAGAAAATGCTGATTTTATACACGAGGAAGCGGCAGAGCGGACGGCTCAGGACGGGAGGGTATCCTCAGTCCCAGTGAACACAGACTGAGGACAGTACCAGGCCATGACCAGGGACCATTCGGCCCATGCAGACCCCCAGCAAGCATTCTGGACAGGTGCTAAGGCCGAGCCACACAGCAGAAGCGGCAGAGCCTAGGGTGGTGATGGTGAGTGAGACCTAACACTCACTCCCTGAGCCCAAAACCTCACAGTGAGGGAACAGACTCACATAAAGCCTCGGATGTGGGCACCTGGGCGAGGCCAACCACAGATGCAGTGCCACCGGTGCACGCTGTGGGGGACACTGGCTTTAGACTCAGAGGAATCTGAGGAGGCCTCCTAGGACTTGAGACCCTTGGGGTCTGTGCCTGAGGAGAGCTCAACCTGCAGCTCACCCTCCCCTAAGCCCCCAACGGATGTGTCATTCATTCATCTCATTCCGCCGACACAGACAGACACGCCTCCACCAGCATTGATGATCTCTGGCCAGGTCTGGTTTACAAAGTTGAGTACCACGGCCTGCTCTTTAGAAGAGAGAAGAGACCATGTTTTAGAGAATGCTGTGGACTTGGGTGAAGGAGATTACAGATGCTGCAACATAGTGCCAGGCCAGCCATCAGCAGCACAGAGGAGAAATGTCTAGTTCAGATGGGGCGAACAGGCCAGGGCCCTTCAGGAGCCAAGATAGGAGCTGAATTTTGAGGAAAGGCGCAGCTCACCACAGGGAGGAAGTTACATCAAGGACTTTAAGTGACTCTTGGAGTCTGGGCTTCGAATGTGCCACCTTGGTGGCTGTGGAGGAGACCTGGAGCGGATGGGCAGGCAGACACGTCAAGCCATTCCCATGGACCCAAGTGAGGCATGATGAGGGCTAGACCTCCGACATGAAAGGAAGGACAGATTACAGGACTGCCGAGGAAGTTGAACCAGCAGGGCCTGGTGGGTGAATCCTGGCAGGAGAGGTGGCCCCAACCTCAGCAGCTGCACGGGTGGCAATGCTGGCAGTTGGGAAGATGGAAAGAATGAAGCCTTGACTGCCATGGGGATCTTAGTCTGCTCAGCTGTCACGAAAAGAATACCCTGGGCCAGGTGGCTTGAACAACTGACCTCTATCCCCTGTCCCTGGGCCGGAAGTCGGAGATCAGGCTCCAGCTGATCTGGTTTCTGGGGAGGCCTCTCTTCCCGGTCAGCAGACAGGGGCCTTCTCACTGCGTCCTCACAAGGCAGGGAGAGAGCAGGCTCGCTGGTGTCTCCTCTCGTCAGGACTCTGATCCCGTCAGATCAGGACCCCACCCTTACAAGACCATTTACGTGAATTATTCCCTTAGAGGCCCCAGCTCCAAACACACCCAGCAGTTAGGACTTCAACACAGGAACCTCGAGGAACACAAATACTCACACCATGAAAGTGGGGAAAGATGGTGGTTTCATTTTAAATACGTGAGCTTGAGATCCTGAGATTCTGTAGGACTTTGAGGTGGGAATATCCACCCAACAGCTGGGAACGGGCCTCGGGAGGTGTCTGAGGGAGAGCCGTGTAGGAATCAGGAATCAGCAGTACTAGGTGGGAATACGCACCCGGCAGCTGGGAACGGGCCTCGGGAACTGTCTGAGGGACAGCCGCGGAGGAATCGGGAATCGGCAGCACTCAGGTCACACTTGACCCTGTGGGTTTGCGCTGGGACCAGGGGTCCACGGAGAAGAGCAGCAGCAGGGACACCCCGGGAGATGCACACATTTGTGACAGGTGGAGGCGGAGAGGCCGTGACGAAGACGGAGCTTCACGGTGGTGTTAGGGGCGCCGTGATGTGCAGAAGCTTCCAAAGAAAAGAACATGCACAATACAGGGAAAGTGGCAAGAGGCCGGCGTGGTGCAGAGTTCAAAATGATGCTGGACTCATTTGGGGTATTGGTCGTGGGAATGCAACTGAGGCGCTTTGTGGAGAGTTTAGAGAAAAGATCAGGCACCAAAACCAGAATGAGATAGGACAAGAGTCGGATGGAAAGTTCAGGGGGTCATAGAGGACACGACTAATGGTTCTAGAAACGCAGACCGGACGAGAGGAGAGGAACAATGCTGGCAGTAGCTGGAAAGGCGCGGGAGTGGGCAGGACCTCACGGGCACAGAGAAATGTGGATCTGGCCTTTGTCTGAAGAGGAAAAAGCCAGGAGGAAGAAATGGGTTAAAGATACAGAAGGCGGCAGGAGGACCAGATGGAGACAGATCTTGGTAGAGGTCAGGAAGCCACAGACAAGCTGGACAAATGTGGACGTAAATGCACTGGGGAGCCGGGGGTCCTCGGAGCAGAGCTCCATCTGGTCCATCTGGACAGGGACTTCATGGGAGTCGTTCACACATGAGTCGGACACCTGAGCGGGGCTGCAGGGCGTGGTGGTGTCTGGGACGCCTTCAGGAGAGGGGATTCCAAGGGAATCACAGCCATGCCAAGGACACACAGGGAACTGGAGACCACGTGTCAGCCACTGGAGGGGAGGGCACACTTTTGTCCCCAACGCTCAGCTGTCAGGCTGTGGGGAAGACCGCAGCGTGGGAGCCTTACTCCAGCCCCGGTGACATGCGGTTGCATGCGGGAGGTGCAGAGGGAGCAGCTCCAGGTCACCAGCCGCCAAGGGGCCATGGATTATGGAGGATTCCGTGAGGGAGACCGCGGCCGGCCGGCAGGGAGGACAGAGCGAGGAGGCACACTCCGCAGTTCCCCTAGGCCCAGCGAAGAGGCTCCTGAGGGAGGGACTCCTGCCATGCTCCACAGTTCCCCCAGGCCTGGCCCTACTCCTGGCTCTGGGAGCATCTCCTCCTAGCCATCCTGAGCTGCCTCATCCTCATGGTGTTTCACACCTGTGAACAATTCGGGGTGCCGAGAACACCCTTTACCCCATCTCCCGGTGAGCCCTTCAGGCTGCCAAGGGCACCCTTTCCTCTATTTCGCCTTCTGTCATGTGATGGCTCCTCATCTTCCAAACAATGTCAGTGGAGGCTGTTCAGGGCTTATGGGCCGACAGAGCTCTAAGCACCTCCACATACCAGCCTTCTTAATCCTCACAGCAGCCTGAAGAAATGGGCTCTGTAATTATCTGTGTTTTAAAGATCAGGACATTGAGGCAAAGAGAAGAGAACTTCCCCTGGGGTCCTGTGAGTGACTGAGCCAGGGCTCAGGTCCAGGCTGCCTGACCCCCAGTGAGCGACTGCTTTGCACTGTCTCCCTGACTCTGATCCCTGTGATGATCTTGGTGAAACTGCCCCAGCCTCCTCTCTGCAGACACTGTCCCTTCCGTTTCTGCCTGATACTGAGTAGCTGCAACATCCGCCACGCTCCACTGCAATGTCTATGTGTGGGGACCTTTGGTTTCCTTCCTGCACATCCGTGGCACCTCATTCTGCGCTGCACACAACAGCTCCTAAGAAAAGCTTTCATGCACCATTGACTCAATACATTTTACGAGAGGAGATTTAAGTCTGTGTTTAAACAGGAAGCAGCCGTGTGTTCACTGGGTGCGGATGTGAGGAACCGAGGGCCTGCCAGGAGACAGGTGCAGTTCACAGGTGTATGGGAAGGTGGGAAGGTGAGAGATTCTAGTCAAGCAAAAGGAGTCAGGAGGTAAAGGTGGGGGAGAGGGAACCAGGGAGTGCTCTGCCGAGGCCTGAGCACCCCCAGAGGTGAGGGGCCCAACGCCATCTTCATGGGAGACCCTCACCAAGCGCTGGGCAGCCCACAGATGCAGGGAGGATGGGGTGGAAGAGGGAGGGAAGTGGAGGGGAGACCTCTGCAGCTGTTGAGCCTTCTCTCTCATGTGCGGTGCCCTGAGCATCCTTCTTTGCCACCACTTCAGTTCTCACTCCACTTCAGTTAAATTTAGGAAGATTCTCCAAACTTAAAGTTCTAACTTTGAAAAACAAATATTTTTAGAAGTAGCTCATATCTTAAGAGTCTTGACCAACATACATTTTTTAAACCTTTTCTGTCTGGAATATGTGAAGTGTTCTATTTATTTTTGGGTTCCTCTCTAGTCCATTATAATTGAGAACATAACCTTTTATAGAATGTTTGTCTTGCTTGATATATCTCAAGGGAATTGTTGCAAAAATAAGTCACCATATTGAGTACTTACTATGTGAGCTATTTTTTAAATCAATCATCTCATTTAATGGAAGATTAGCGAGGATAGGCTGACGGCCATGACAAACACACTTCAAACTACTTAAGCAGAGCTGAGGTCTACACACAAGGCAACAGGGAGAAGGGCTCTGGCACCTTCAACACACTTTCCAAGGGCTGTTTTTATTCCATAACCAGAGAGAGGAAAAGAACATGGAGGACCCTAAGAGGGAGGTGTTTAGGGTCTGGATCTGGAGGAACACACCTTACCTCTTTCTCATTCCATCTGTAAAACCCACCCCACAGTGTCACCTAACGCTGTGAAGCTGGGAATTCCATAAGTAAATCCTGCCCCAAGGTGTCATCTGACATTAGGGAAGCTGGGAATTCCATAAGTAAAACAGGCCCCCCAGTGTCACCTGGTACCGGGAAGCTGGGAGCCCAGACAGGGACACCTTCATGCTCTCTTGCCTCTCTGTGGTGCTGAGTAGCCATAGTTTTTACAGACACACAGGTTGACATTCAACCAATGTGCCCTGAGATCTGTGTGGTCCTATTTTAGAGATGAGGGAACTGACTGGGAGGCAAGCCGCTCTTCTGGATGCATGGCCCGTAGGGAGAGACGTGGGGCTCCTCCGGGGCTGCTGGGCCTCATTTGTGGACACACCCGTGTGATCCAGGACAAGACTCTCAGGGCGCAGGGCGTCCACAGCGAGCACGCAGCTCGTCTACTAGGATTCTGGTTTTGATCTCAAGACAGATCACTCGCTGGTGTCTGGAGGTGTGGGGGAAGTACAGTGAGGGGACCCTCCCCAGCTGTCCTCTGGGGGGGAAGTACAGTGAGGGGACCCTCCCCAGCTGTCCTCTGGGGGGGAAGTACAGTGAGGGGACCCTCCCCGGCTGTCCTCTCGGGGGGAAGTACAGTGAGGGGACCCTCCCCAGCTGTCCTCTGGGGGAAGTACAGTGAGGGGACCCTCCCCGGCTGTCCTCTCGGGGGGAAGTACAGTGAGGGGACCCTCCCCGGCTGTCCTCTGGGGGAAGTACGGCGAGCGGACCCTCCCCAGCTGTCCTCTCGGGGGGAAGTACAGTGAGGGGACCCTCCCCGGCTGTCCTCTGGGGGAAGTACGGCGAGGGGACCCTCCCCGGCTGTCCTCTCTGGGGGGTGCCCTGCCCCTGGATCCTCAGGAGGGTGGTTCCTCGTCTGCCAGTTGTGTGGAGGGGAGGGGTGCTTGCTCTCCCTGTCGTGGACGAGGACCGGCCACCCTGTCCAGAGACCAGATATATGGACAGGGCACACTCAGGGGGTTCTGGTTACTCTGTGCTCAAGTCTCTGATGTTGACTCCAAATTCCACATCATCAGGGAATAAAGATTTGGTGTGTCAGCAATGCTGATCCCTGCCATAGACAGAGCCCTGGGACTGTGTCACCTCCAAATGCTCCTCCAGGACTCTCCTGGCACTCCCTGGATGCTCCCCTTTTCCCAACCAGGGAGGTCCCCTCAACTCTCTGAGACCCCCCTCTAGGCAGAGTGGTGGGAGTGAGGACCACAGTGCCAGGGGCTCCTCCAGGCCCAGTGGGAGCTTTCTGTTTGACTGCGGCATGTTTCAATGATGCACCTTGTTTTGTAACACAGGACGAAAGTTCTCCTGAGCGCTGGGTCCCTCTGTGATCGGCAGGAGGTGGAAGGGAGGGTGGCCCCAGCCCAGGAGTAAATGCAGCACAAGGGAGGGAAACAGAGCATTTCCATCCAGGGCTGAACCCTGCTGTGCCCCAGCCCCTGCGAAGCCCCATGCCCCCATTCCGGGCAGGCAGCCCCTTACTATCAACCCTTCAGTCATCTGGCCAGGTCACCACCTCAGGGAAAAGAGAGGAAATGTCGCTGCGCTGTGTCCAGGCCGTGATCTCTAGTCCTGGAGGCCAGGCAGGTTGACCCACCCAGAGCCCTGCAGGATGGGGAGGGGCCTGGGGCGCCAGCAGCGGTGGGGATTGCTAAAGTGAGATCCTCGCCACGATGCGCCTCCTCCTGCATCTGCTCTGGGAAGAAAGCAGGACTCAGTGAGCACCACCCCCACCCCACCGCCTGCTCTCATGAGGAACCTCGCTTCTGAGAACTACATTCCCGACCCCCACCCATGCTCCCCTGCCCCACGCGTGCTCCCCCTGCCCCCACGCCTGCTCCCCCTGCCCCACGCGTGCTCCCCCTGCCCCCACGCGTGCTCCCCCTGCCCCCACGCGTGCTCCCCCTGCCCCCACGCGTGCTCCCCCTGCCCCACGCGTGCTCCCCCTGCCCCCACGCGTGCTCCCCCTGCCCCACACGTGCTCCTCCTGCCCCCACACGTGCTCCCCCTGCCCCACGCGTGCTCCCCCCGCCCCCATGCCTGCTCCCCCCGCCCCCATGCCTGCTCCCCCCGCCCCCACGCCTGCTCTCCCTGCTCCACGCCACTCCTGTGGAAAACTGGCCTTTACTGAATCACTTTACAATGAAGCCTTCAGGGACTTGACCTCTCTGACCTTTGGAGTCAGCTCCCTGCTCTGCCCCAGGCCCAGATGCCCTCCAAGGGGAGACCTTGCATCAGGGGCCCTCTGCTTTCCCCGACACCTACCCTGCATTGACCCGGTGCCCGGTGCTGCCTCCCAAAAACCCCTCAGACCCTTTGCTTCTTTTACTTTAATCTCCATCTTTTAGTGTTTGACGGGAAGCAATTGGGAGGGGAAGAGTCAGATTCAACATCTGTCTCAAACTGTGAATCCCAAAGAGCCCTGTGAATAGCAGGAGTGAGAGGTGACATCTGGTCCTCCTCTGCCTGAAACAAGCCAGTGTTCTGGCCCAGCGCTGACCGGGGTGGAGCGTGACCCTGCTTTGTTTTTGCAGGAACATTTCCTCCTGAGGCACTCCCACATTCGCCCGTCCCCCAGCCCTCCCCAGGGCCTGAGAAGCATTCAGCAGACGCTGAATGAAAGCACTGAGCTTCAGCAGGGCCCTCCGCACTAGTCCAGGAAGCCGAACTGTGTTCCATGCCCGAGCACCGTGCTGGTCTTCTAATTTCTTCTCCAAAGTGGCACAAACAAAGCAGCTTATACCCAGGCCCCGTCATTAGCTCAATTTTCCCACAGTGGAAGCCCAGGCTGGCCTAAGGGGGTCCTCTGCAGGTGGCATCCCCCCAGAGCTCATGGTCCAACTCACAGCTCATTCGGGTTCCTGGCAGAACTCAGCTCCTGAGCTTGCAGCCGTCAGGCCCGACTGTCCTGCTGGACGTTGGGCAGAGTCGTCCTCCGTGGATGAGGTCCCCAGGTCCTGGCCACACAGCTGGTGGCCTCACCACTTGGCAGCCGGGCTGGGGTCTCATAGGATGTCCCCCCATCATGGGAGCAATGACTGTACTGTGTTCACAGGGCCACCCACACTCAAGGTCAGAGGCCCATGCACGGTAGGTGCACACGGGGAGACCTTGGGGCCACCTTAGGATTCTACCCACTGGAAGGGGGCTATCCAGCTACTGTGCTAGGATCTTCAGAGAAATAAAGATTTCAAGACAGTCTCTGTCGCAAGAAACTTAGCCTGTTAAAATTTTATAGGGAAAACCAATATACAAACAAAAACTTGACAAAACAAACAAACAGGATCATTCTTATATCCAATAAAGAGATGGAGAATCTGATATTTTAAAAGCAAGTTCCAGCCGGGCGCGGTGGCTCAAACCTGTAATCCCACCAGTTTGGGAGGCCAAGACGGGCGGATCACAAGGTCAGGAGATCGAGACCATCCTGGCTAACATGGTGAAACCCCGTCTCTACTAAAAAATACAAAAAACTAGCTGGGCGAGGTAGCGGGTGCCTGTAGTCCCAGCTACCCAGGAGGCTGAGGCAGGAGAATGGTGTGAACCCGGGAGGCGGAGCTTGCAGTGAGCTGAGATCCAGCCACTACACTCCAGCCTGGGCGACAGAGCGAGACTCCGTCTCAAAAAAAATTAAAAATAAATAAATAAATAAATAAGAGCAAGTTCCCATATGTGAATTAGTCTCAATTAAACAAACAAACAAAAAACTTTGACGTCCTCATAATTAGTGTGAAGCTAAGACTGTAATTCCGATCTTTTGATTTCTCCAAATAATTTCTAATAAACATAATATTACTTGATTCTTAAGGGAAGAGTAGGTAGGTTTTCAGGAGTATGCCAACTGTTTAATGGAATTATGTTATAACATGTAAATTCTACCAGTGTGTCTGTTTCCTGTAACTCAACTAATTGCCGTCTTCTCCTCCGCTGTATGGTGAGAGCTTAGCTTGCTCTCCATAACCTGGTGGCTGTGGTGCCTCCCCCCGCTCTTCACCCCAGGTGTACCTCTGGGGCAGGTGGCAGCTCCCGGGGGGCCCCTGTCCCTGCCCGAGCACCAGCCTCATGGGCGGCTCCTCCACCTTCCCAGCTTCCAGCCCTGAGAGCTCCTATGTCTGTCGCCATCAGGAAGGCAGGGCAGTGGTGTGTCTGAGGTCCCTTTCCGAGCTCCATGCTGCTCTCAGGGGACGGGGAGAACGTCTGGCTCTCAGGCCACTCTCTGAGGACCCCCAGGCATCTAAACCCCTTTGCTCCACTCCTCTCCCTTGTCTGTCTCCTCCCTGGAGATTCCTTAGCCGCTACCCGAGGATAAGTAGCAGGATGCATCTTATCCTAACAAGGGGATGCATCCTTCCAGATCTATGGCCGCTGCAAGGAGTTCCTTCTGTCTCTGGGATTTGGCATCCACAAAGCGAAGCGTTTGAAACGCAAATGCCTTTTCTGTGATTTTTGCCTCTAACGACTGTTCCTTGAAGTACCAAATGCTAGCCAAAATGGTGGTAAAATGCATAAGAAGAACAAATTATGCATCGGCCGGGACACTGCGGAGTCCTCCCCCTCTCTCTCCTCTGGACGACTCAATATGCATTGACTGGGATACTGCGGAGTCCTCCCCTACTCTCTCCTCTCGACAGCTCGCTGCACGGATCCATCCCCTGAGTGCTGGTCAGTGCTCCCCAGAGGAACTGCAGAGGGCAGTGTTCCGGCGCCACCCTTGCATAGCCTGGCCGGGGTGTCACAGGCTGGCCTCCGAGGGCTCGCAGGGCCCAAAGCGCAAACTTCAGGATGAGAGAGCAGCTCAGATGCAGAGGCCCATGCCCCTCTCCTCCCTGCGCTCAACCTTCTCTGGGATCCGAGCTCTCCATCCAGGCTGGCGTTGATGTCCGACACATTCTGACCCCTATCCTGCCAGCCTTCGCAGCACTCTGGGTCGGAAGGAACATTCCAGGAAGGCAGTATTTCCCAGAGGACGGAGCGCCGCCCTGCTCTGCTGGGCCCAAAATTACCTAACCCTGGAGAGACATGGAGAAAATAACAAACTGAATCTACTTCACAGATTGTTGGAAGAACGAGTTGGGGTCATGTATATAAAATGCTCAGTGCAGGGTTCTAAGCATAGGAGTATGTCTAGTAAGTCTAGTCTGCTTTATTAGCTGTTGTTTAAATTTGTTCTATAGCAAGAATTGCTGTCTGTTTAGAATCCAAACTAAAGACATTCCCCAACCCCCATGGAGAGGGCTTGGCACTTTCCCTGAAAAGCCTCTGAGCCTGCCACATCACCTCTGTCCGGTGGCCCCGCTGCGGGGAGGCGTGGCCTCATCCTGTGGGTTGTGCCAGGGACAGCGAGGCCCAGGCCAACACTGTGCTACGTGATGGTCACTGGACACCTGAGGCTACTCAGCTCTTGAAGTTTGGCCCCTGTGACAGAGAACTGACTTTTTAAAATTGTTTGATTTCAGTAAATATAAATGTAAATTTGACCACAGGAGATGAGGGCCACCACCACTGGCAGTGCAGGACTGAACACACTGCCAACCACGGGTCTTCCTACAGGCACCCGGCCTCATCGCTGCTCCTCCCAGGAGCCTGACCCGAGTCCCACCTGCAGGGCTGAACGTGCGGCCAGCCATGGGTCTTCCTACAGGCACCCAGCCTCGTCACTCCTCCTGCCAGGAGCCGGACCCACCTGCAGGGCTGAACGTACGGCCAGCTGAGGGTCTTCCTGCAGGCACCCAGCCTCGTCGCTGCTCCTCCCAGGAGCCTGACCTGAGCACCCCCTGCAGCCTTCGCTTCCCTCCTGGGGGGCTGCTCAGAGGCTGCCCTCCAGCGCCAACCACACCCACTCCAGCCGCTGCCTGCTCCTTCCTCCAGGACCCTGGAGTCGAAGCCCTGAGCCAGATAGGGTGAACCTGAGTGCCCAGAGTGGAGAAAAGGCTACAACTACAGCTGCCACAGCTACAGCTCTGACAACGACTGCTGCAACCACAACCACAGCCACAACAGCTGCACAGCTGCAGCTCTGACAACTACAGCTACAACAGCTACAGCTATGACAATGATGGCTGCAACCACAACCATAGCCACAACAGTTGCACAGCTGCAGCTCTGACAACTACAGCTACAATGGCTACAGCTATGACAACGACAGCTGCAACCACAACCATAGCCACAACAGCTACACAGCTGCAGCTCTGACAACTACAGCTACGACAACGACGGCTGCAACTACAACCACAGCAACAACAGCTGCACAGCTGCAGCTCTGACAACTACAGCTACAACAGCTACAGCTATGACAATGACGGCTGCAACCATAACCACAGCAACAAGCTACACAAACAGCCCTCACCACCACAACCACCACGACTGTAACAGCCAGCACCACCAGCTGGGCACCCCTGCTGGGTCTGCCCGGGGAGGCCACAGGGCTGTGCAGCAGAACAGGTGTCTCCACATTGATGATCTTTTCCTCCCACGTGTCGAGGCTATTTGAGGAGCTTAGGGCAAAAGCTCACATTTGCAGAAGAGTTATGGTTCACATGTTAAAAAGAAAATGAGGTGCAATAAGGTCCCTTTCACAGGTGTGGGGGCCAGGTCATCAACATACCCCTTCAGGAGACATAGCCAAACCACAGCAGTGATCATGTTAACAACCGAGCCTCCTGAGAGGCAAGCAAAAGGAGAAACAAAACCAAGCACTTCCCTTCTTCTGCTGGGATTAGACTCAGTCCTCAGCAGCAGGCAGCTCGAAAGGGGCCTTCACAGCAGAGGAGGGCTTCACCGTGGACACGGCAGCCGCAGCGAGGCATTGGCTCCTGACTGCCGGGGGCCCAGATGCCTGGGTCCTGCACCTCAGCCCCTGACACTTGGAGACCACCTCAGGGTGAGTTTGCTGCCACAACAGCCATCCTGTCCCTGGAGGAAGGAAGGTGCCCCTCTCAAAGGACACTCAGGCTGCAGGCCACACTTCTGCCTCTATCCTCAGACCCATGTGGTCCCAGGGCCAGCCCTCGCCATCGTGTGGCAGCCAGGTGCCTGCTCAGCATGCAGGAGCGTCCCTAGGGAAGAGGGACTGGCAGGGGACACACCCTGTGCTCTCCGGGAAACAGACCCAACCCACACAAAGATGGCAGACACTTTGTAGAAAGGTGCATGTGTGTTCCTCAATACTGGGTTTATTAGGCATCTCTGTTGGGACTCCTGGCCAAGCTCTACAGACTGAAATCAGTTATCTCCACTAAATCTTAAAACACCACTAAACTGACCCACTATCCTCTTACAAACCCACAAATATAATGCAACTAAATAACTAAATAAGGAAGAGAAGTGCAGAGCATCCCATCCACAAAGCACTGGGAGCTGTCCAGCCCAAGCACACGGGGCTCAGGCCTCAGCTCCCTGCAGAGGAGCTGGTAGGGGAGGGAGAGGGTGGGAGTGGAGAGAAAGAGGGAAGAAAGAACCCAGAAAAAGAGGAGTGAGGAGCTTGCAGAACCTCCGTAGAAAAGAGGCTGGGACCTTGAGGGTGGGGATTCAGAGTCGGTCGGAAAACAGAGGACCAGTTGAGCTCTCTAAGAGGGGTTCGACTCCTGGCTGCCCTGCCACAGGCCTCCTTCTCCCTGGAAGGAGAAGCTAGAACAGAAGCTCTGGAGCTGGTGGTAAGAAGAGCTGGAAACAGGATGAGCCGTTGTACTGAAGATGGGAACATCAAGTGACATGGAGAGGCCCCAAGGCCTTGGTCCTGTGTGACTCCGGGAATCCAGTGGCTCCTGCTCCTCTGCCTTCCCCACTCCCTGCCACTCCAGCAGGGGCCTCTTCTCTAGAACCAACAGATCCAAGATAAAGGGCCTCCAGGCACCCGTGTCTGGGAAGTATGAGTGAACAGCCAAGGACTCTGGCCACTGAAGGCAAGCAGTGAACAACATGCCAGAAACCAGGTAAACAAACCAGCCTTACCAGGGGGCAAAAAAAGCTCAGAGGAAGCAGAAACATTTCTGGAGAGAGGAGCAATCTTTTTAAAAACCTATAATTTGTCATCAGACAGAAAAGAACAGAAAGAACATTAAAATATATTGTATTCATAACCCAAGAAACATTCAGAGAACACGAATACCTATTTTAAAAAATAAATAAAAAGTTTACTTAGAAAGTTAAAATGTAAAATTGAGGTAATGTCCCATAAATTATAAAGAGATGAGAAAAGAAGATAAAAGATTTTGTTTAAAAAAATAGAGAAAGAATTCAGGAGAGTTAATAATCAACTAATAGGAGTTTCTGAAGAAGTAGAGAGAATAGAGAAAATGGAAGAAAGAAAATTCCCAAAGAAAGAAAACAAAGAAAATCCCCATAACAGAGCTCTTGAGTTTTCAGATATAAAGGCCTCGTTGAGTAGCTACGCAATCATGAAATGGTTCTGTGTCATCCAGGGCTCTACCCAAGAAGCAGGACCAATAGGATTTATATACGGAGGGGTTCATCACAAGGAACTGTCGGACACCATATGGGGCTGGCTCAGCAAGTCCAAAATCTGTAGGGCAGACAGGCAGCCTAGAAACTCTTGGTCAGGACAGGTTCCCTTCCACAGGGAGGATTTCTTCTTCTTCAGGGAAACCTTAGTTATGTTCTTAAGGTCTTTTTACTGCTTGAGTCAGGCCCACTGAGAGTATTGAGAATAATCTCCTTACTTAAAGTCAACGAGGCCAAGTGTGGTGGCTCACACCTGCAATCCCAGTATTTGGGGAGGAGAAGGCAGGAGGATCACTTGAGCCCAAGAGTTTAAGACCAACCTGGGCAACATGGCAAGACACCATCTCCACAAAAAATTTCAAAATTAACCAGGCATGGTGATGCATCCCTGTGGTCATAGCTATTCGGGAGGCTGAGGAGTGAGAACTGCTTGAGCCCAAGAGTTGGAGGCTGCAGTGAGTATGATCATCCCTCTGAACTCCAGCCTAGGTAACAGCAAGACCCTGTCTCAAAAAAAATAAAAATAAAAATAAGCCAACTGATGGTAGATGTTAGTCACTCTACAAAATACCTTCGCAGCAACACTTAGATGAGTATTTGATTAAACAACCAGGTGCTGTATCCTCTCCAAGTTGACATATAAAACTATCATAGCCAACCACACGGAAGTTCATCATCATGAAATTTTGAGAACCTGGAATGGGGATGCAGAGAGCGAGAGAGACAAACAGAGACAAAGTGAGAGACAAAAGAAAAGGAAGCTAATAAAAGATGTACTGAACAGCAATGTTGGAAACAATAATCAAATAGAACAATGCCTTCAAAACTCTTAGGAAAATGTTTGCACACTCAGTATTCTGTACTCAACCAAACTATCAATTTGGAATGCAAAAGCAGCAAGCCGCATCCAGTGGGTGACCAAGCCCCAGCCCTTCTTACTCCTCTTGAGTGGGTGCTCTCTTCTGTACCCTTGCCATTGCTGCCTCAGGCTGTACTCCCTCATTCCTCCCCTAGTCCCCTCTGCCAGCTTCCTCACTGGCCCCCCACTGCCCTCTGCTCTCCGCAAGCATCCTCCATGCTACTGCCAGTGAGCTCTCCACCAAGCAAACTCTACTGTGTGGTTGCCAGGATTACATGCTTCCAATCCTTTGTCATTGCCTAGAAGCTAAATCCATTCTCCTCCATAAGGCACTTGAGATCTTCCCTAATAAGCTCTTACCCATTCCTCCAGCTCCCTCTGTCTCTCTGCCCCTTGGTTGCACCCAGACCTAAATTCAAAGCTGGAGACATGCTGCTCAGGCTTCTTTGGCCCTTCCACTGTTCCTCGTCCTCATCAAACAAATGTCTATCTTTAAACACCCATGCAGACTCCACCTCCCTCTGTAATGGTGCAGAGCATCATATCGTCAGATCATGCGCCTTCCTCTATGGCATGTGTATTCACAGGGACCTCTGCCCGTACTGCACTGGCAGGGCCCGGGTGTAGCATCTGTCACTCATGGGTGCATAGAGAGAGGCCGCAGGAGGAAGAGTGGAGAGTGAGGCCGGTGCTGGATGACCTGGGTGTAAACTCAGCCCTGCCTTTTCTGACTGTATGGTCTGGGGCAAGTTAGCTATTCTGCTCAGTTCTCTCCTCTGTAAAATGGGATGGTCATAGGTTGTTTGAGTGGTGGATCAAGTCTGAAGAGCCTACCGGCACATGATAAGTAAAGCATTTACAGCAGCTCACCACTGCTGTTAGCACTGTCATGACCCTTCTGCTAGGACTGTACGGAAGTGGCTCTTCAGAACGTCTCTTTTCAGGCCTCCTTCTCCTAACAGTGTTTTGATTGTCACTGCTGAATAGCAGTGGCTCCAGAATCCATCCCTTGGCAGGAGGTAGGTGGACTCCCTGGGCTGCAGGAATGAGCTGTGTGGGTAGCTGCCATCCTCAGGCTTTGAGAGGGAGCTTTGTTTCCCGAGGCAGGTGGACGTGCACCCCAGTGGGAGGGACCTGGGCTGGGAGCTGGGGGCCCTCTGGGTGGTCACGCTGCCACCCAGGGCTGCACTTCCTGTACCACCTGCCTGTGTGGCTGTGGCCGAGTCATCCACCCGGCACAGAGACCACGGTTCTGGAAACGCTCCCCTCGCTCCGTGGTTTGAGAGCAGCCTGTTTGACACAGAATATTTTTAGGGGAAAACCTCCAAATTCTGGATCTTGGCTTGAGAAGGGACCACCGTGCCATTGCTTCCCACTGAGATGGAAGCAGATCTGATACACAGTCAGAGGCAGGAATGTCACCTGGCTCCAAAAGCACCCTCCTGCCCTTCCCCACACGTGCTGGGGCCAGAGTCCTGGAAGCAAAGCACAGACAAGCTGCTCCCGTGGGGCCGGGGCAAACGCAGGAGAGGCTGTGGCTGCCGCACCACATCCGTGTTTGCTTACTGAGGAGATGCGCTCGGTCATCATGAGTCAATCAATGACAAGAATAGGATTAAAATCTACAGTGATAGTGTATGTATGCACCCGGAGTGGATGGTGTCTCCTATAAATTATATACAGTTAGAGTATGATAATAGTAGTGGTGGAATAGTGAATAGTAAAATAAATAAAATGTTGTTAGAGTGAAACTCAGTGTGAAGGAAACTTTGCCCATGGCTGGGTGGAGCTGATTTTCAGAGGATACTGAATCACAGACAGCACCTGGCTGGGCTCTTCCCACCCAGAGCTCTTTGTCCCGAGTTCTCCTCATCCCAGCATTTTTCCAGGTGCAACAAAGCTGCACACACTCCCACCTCCTCTCAAATTACTTATTTTTCTTCCCAATCTGTGTCTTATTAACCATATCCCCCTTTGAAAGTTTCACTTCTTTAGTTATTTCCAACTGTAATGTTCTCCAAAAAAAGGCCCTTCTAGGCTGATGTCCTGATAAAAATGTCGGGGCCTCCCCTGGAACCTTCATCTGGAATTCCTGGTGCTGACGCCTGGTGCCAGACGTCTGGGGCCTGGGGCAAGCGGGTGGAGCAGCCACTTAACTACTTGCTGCCCAGAACTTCCCACACTGAAACTTGGTGACTTTCAAACCTACCCTCAGCAGCACTTGACTTTAATTGGAGAAGCATTTCTGTAACAGGCTGCTGGGTCTCACGTTCAGAACCAATGTGTGAATGAAATGGTAAGCACCCTCTCACCACCCGAGACCAGCCGTGGGCTGACCTCCCTGGCTGAACCAGATGTGTGGACTTTCCCCTAAGAGCCCTGGGCCAGCGCCACCCCCAGGCCCCCAGGCCACCGCTAGATGGCACTGTCCCCACGCCGGGGCCACCACCCCCAGGGCTGTGCTGGGCCGGCTCACAGCGTTCGCTTCCAAATTGGACCTGAGCTGGCGGTGCAGTCACTGGATTGGAATTGGCGGCACCGACACAGCCGCGTTTGGACAGAATGCCTCATTCTTCAGGCCCGTCTTTGTTTCCTAATTTAGTTTCCCAAACTCTTGCTGAAGGCTCCTGCTCCTTAAATAACACCATTATGTGTCATTCCCAGCAGGCAGTTTTATTAACTGAGAGTGAAGAGAAGCAGCATGAGACTGTGGGCACAGCCGGTGCTGAACCTCAGTGTGGGTCCAGGAATGTGGACTCTGCAGTTTCCGGCAGTGTGGTGCCCCCATCCCCCCGTCCATGGGGGGCTTGTCTCCGGCGGCCTCTGCTTCCCGGAGCGGTGGGTCCTCTGCGCGGTTCTCGCCCGTGCACTTAACTAGCCACACACCACTTAGTTCTGTTCCTTTATTTTCAAGGTAGGAGAAGCCGGGATGGGGAGATCCCTAATAGATATGACTATTTAAATACCTTTAATAAGGAAGTTTTAATCAAGTCATGAGAAAATGGGCCTTTTTGACATGAGAGTGGACAAGTATCCCAGTGCTCACCTCCCAGCAGGAGCCACCTTCTGACCACACTGGGTGATTTCAGGAGCTCCGGCCCCCGTGGGGAGCTGAGGACAAGGTGGCCATGTGAAGCCCCTCTGGAGTACGGCATCTGCGGGGTCCCGGGTGCCGCCGACAACAGGGGTCCACCCTGGGATGGAACCAACTGGCAGGACCCCAGCGTCCTCTGGTCTACCTCTCACCCTACAATGCAGGCCCCAGCCCCCCAGCCAGAGAGTGAGGCCCCATACGCTGGGGCATGGGAACGGGACAGGTCCACCCCCAGGGTGGCCCATAGCTGTCACTCCTCACTCCACGCTCACTCAGTGACCTTGAAGGAAGCACCTGCAGCGAGAGAATGTGGGTGACGGGCTTTCCCTGAAGCAAGTCAAAGCAGCCAGCCGTGCACCATGTCCGTCCTCATTTTATGCGCCTTCGTCTTGGCGTAGCCTCAGCAGCTGCTTTTGGCTGCGGCTTTTAAGCTGTGAAAGTATTTGCTGGGAATGTCCTTGGCTCCTCATGCGGCACCTCCCCCCTGTTAGGCTGGTTTCTCTGCTGGATCTAAAACAGGAGGGAGGAAGCATCATGAGTGGCACTGGGGCTTGAGCGCTCCTTCCTCTCTCCTCTGGGGGTGCCCACCAGGGCCCAGAGCTTCTGGGAACCCAGCAGGGAGCTCTGCTCCTGAGCCAGGAATTGCCAGACACCACAGAATTGCTGTCCGCGGGGCCTGTCCGCTTTTCCCAAGTGCTTCTGCTTCATTTGCTAATCCATACAGCGTAGCTCAGAATGATCGCTTGCCTTGGGTCCCCAAACACTACCTGAGCTGGAAAGTACTTGTGTGATGTGTTAGCAATGGATCATACAAAATTTTTAACATGGGACTTTAAGCCATGAAAATTTCTGTTTTATTTCTTAACAACAACAACAAGAAGGCTGAATGTGGTGGTTCATACCTGTAATCCTAGCACTTTGGGAGGCTGAGGCAGGAAGGTCGCTTGAGATCAGGAGTTCAAGACCAGCCTGGGCAACATAGTGAGACCTAGTTTCTATTAAAATATTTTTAAAAGAAAAAAAAGAGATAACTGTGCCACGGGGCATTCCGTTGGCGATGAAGCGTTCTGATGCACAGGGAGCCACGCAGTTTCTCGGGTGGTGCTGTATGCCTGGCACCTGTATGCCTGGCACCTGTGTACCTGGCACCTGTATGCCTGGCACCTGTACACCTGGCACCTGTGTGCCTGGAGCCACTCCCCAGTCTAAGGGTTTTTTTTTTTTTTTTTTTTTTTTTTTTTTTTTTTGAGACGGAGTCTCGCTCTGTAGCCCAGGCTGGAGTGCAGTGGCCGGATCTCAGCTCACTGCAAGCTCCGCCTCCCGGGTTCACGCCATTCTCCGGCCTCAGCCTCCCGAGTAGCTGGGACTACAGGCGCCCGCCACCTCGCCCAGCTAGTTTTTGTATTTCTTAGTAGAGACGGGGTTTCACCGTGTTAGCCAGGATAGTCTCGATCTCCTCACCTCGTGATCCGCCCATCTCGGCCTCCCAACGTGCTGGGATTACAGGCTTGAGCCACCGCGCCCGGCCAAGTCTAAGGGTTTCAATGCAGGAAAAGCCACCTATGGTTAAGAAGAGACAAAAACAAATTCTAAACTAGAAAAGATAAAATACAGGACAAAGGAGAGGTGGGCCAGGCAGCCCTGGGACACTGGCCTGGCCGACTGTCTGGTGCCTGGAGGCCGGGAGTTCCGGGCAGGGCGTGGGGAAGGGGTGGCTGTCAGGGTTCCATGGAGGTGCACCCAGGGGAATGCACCCCCACACTCTCCCTCCTCCGAATCAGAGCCGGAAAGCAGCTGGGCCTCTCGGCCCCTCCTGCTTCCTGACCACTGGGAGGCAGGACACTGTCCTTCCTATTTTATTTACACAACAGACATTCCTCCAGGGCCCATGGTGCCCCTGGCACGAACCACGATTCTGAGTGGAGGGGATGGAAGGGACGCAGGGGTGGCCCTGCTGGGGTGGAGCTGACAGTGTCATGAGACAAGAGCCACTGAAGAAGCAAATGCACCCCATCATGACGATGGGAGCAGGGAGGGACGCCAGCGACAGAGAGGACGGGGAAGGGGCCTGTTGGTGCTGCCGAGCGAAGGCAGCAGTGACATCCGCACCAAGACCGCCAGGCTCTGGGAGCTGGGTCACCAAGCCCAGCCGCAGAGGGGCCTCGCCTCGGGCTGTCAACCGTGTCCCCCAGAGAGCCAGGCCTACAGCGGCCGGAGCTCACTGAGCTGTTTCCACAGGACGGAACCTCACCTGTTCTCCCAGGCCTGGTTATCCTCACATCTGCCTTTCGTGGTTCTCACTTAATATCCTTTCTCTATATTCAACCTTCAGAATATCCCTATGAGGTAGAAAATTTTGTTTGCTTTTAAATTCCCATTTTACAAATAAAACACCTGGGCTTAGAGAGGTCGCTAGAATGAGTCAGCAGCGGAAGCAGGACTTAGCCGAGAAAGTCTGACTTCCGAACCCGTCCTTCGCTTCTCCCTGGAGCTCCTAGGTTGTGGGTAACAAGAATCCCCCAGAAGCAAGGCTGGAGCAGAGCCAGGGAAACAAGGTCCCACTCTCCGCCCGCCACTGCGGAGCTGCTGGTTCGTGGGTGAATGCTCTCCGCCAGGCCTGCACCGACGATTCTGCAAGCATTTGGTCCACTGTGGGACAAAGAAAGTGAGATCTGCGCTGAAGGACTTACCTGAGCAGATCTTTAAAAATTCTGCAGCAAGACCCATAAAAGAGAAAGTCTGGGGAGCTCCGCACCCCCAGTGAGGTGGAGACCGGGGCAGTGTCTGCAGAAGCCGAATCCGAAAGGAAAAATCACTGACATGTCAGTCTGTTCCCAGTTTCTACGCTGTGCACTTTTACTAAACGCGTCCCATCTGCAAAGGCCCCTGGACACCGGGATACGCACGGCCATGTGCTCGGCATTGCGAGGACCCGCCCTTAGACCAGCAGAAAAGGAAAAGTAACCAAGGATGTGAACCGCCCGTGTCCACGTCCCCGGGGCGCGGGGATTCGAGGAAGGCGACGCTGTGGTGGGCCCCAGCCCGGGCCGGGAGGGCCTCCTGCTGCAGGCCGGGCCCCGCTTTGTGGACAAAACAGTAACGAGTTGGGAGGCCAGTTGGACGGGGACAGGGCGGGACAGAAACCCACGTGGGAGGCCGGGGGCGTGCACCGAGGCAGGGGAGCTCCCTGGCCTGGGGAATTTGTGCGTGGACAGTGGGAGGCAGCACATGGGAGACGAGCCCGTCGCCAAGGCCCTCTAGGACAGCGGCCCCCAACCTTTTGGCACAAGGGAGCGGTTTCATGGAAGGTAATTTTTCCACAGAAAAAGGGTGGGATGGTTTCCGGATGAAACCGTTCCACCTGGGATCACCAGGATTCGCTTCTCCTGAGGAGCCCGCAGCCTGGACCCCTGGCAGGCGCAGTTCTCAATAGCGTTTGCGTTCTCGTGAGAATCGAATCCCGCCGCTGACATGACGGGAGGCAGAGCTCGGGCACTGCTCACCTCCGGTTGTGCGGCCAGGTTCTAACAGGCCGCGGCCCAGGGTTTGGGGACCCCTGCCCTAGGAGATGTTCCAGCATTGCGGCTGCTCTCAGAGAGGCTGCTGGAAGCTCTCCTGGCGGCGGGGGGCAATCACGGCTGAGCCCCTGGAGCCATTTCTCAGCTCTGGGATGGAACGGTTGGGACCTAGGCTGAGGCCCAGGGACCCCGCAGAGGGAGAAGCACAGACCTGGACTGAAGTGATGAAGAGAAGGGAGGGGTTTCAGGGCAAACAGCAGAGGCCGCTCGCTGAGAGGATGGCAAGGGGGAGGATGCAGGCCTCTGGCCCTCCCTTTCTCCCGACCTGCAGCTCCTGGCCCCTAAATGCCATTCACAGACACAGGGCAAGTCGAAGGGGCTGGGGAGGTTCAGAGGACGGAAGATGGGAGCTGCTCCCTGCATTTCTGAGGGTCACACTGAGCGGGGCTGGGCCACAGGCACCGTGGACCGACCAGGCGTCATCCTCGTCCTACAGTCATAGTCTCAGGACCTCTGCAGGAGGCCTTCCCCCCAGCCTTCCTCTCATCGTAGCCCAGGGCGGCAGCGGCACTCAAGAGTCGTCTTTTTTTCTTTTTTTTTTCCTGAGACAGAGCCTTGCTCTGTCGCCCAGGCTGGAGTGCAGTGGTGCAATCTCGGCTCACTGCAACCTCTACCTCCCGGGTTCAAGAGATTCTCCTGCCTCAGACTCCCAAGTAGCTGGGATTACAGGCGCCCGCCACCATGCCCAGCTAATTTTTGTATTTTTAGTAGAGACAGGGTTTCACCATGTTCGTCAGGCTGGTCTCAAACTCCTGACCTCGTGATCCCCCCACCTCGGCCTCCCAAAGTGCTGGGATTACAAGCATGAGCCACTGCGCCCGGCCAAGAGTCTTCTTTCAACTTGGAAGTCCTGCAAAATCCTGCCACAGGCCTCTTCCGGGACTCCGCCTGCACCTTCCAAGGCCTGGGTGCACTCACACTCACCCTGGGCCTCCACTCACTGAGCCATCACAAAATGCATCCAGACATTTTATGCTTTCAGAAATCGTCACTAGGCACCTGCTCTGTCTCCAGCACTCTCCCATCTTGGGGATTTTAACAAAAATTGCATTTTAATCCTTGCCCTCAAGAATACACATTCTTTTCATTAAACTTCACAAACACAGTCAATTCAATATTTTATTCTCATTTCACAAGTGAGCAAACAGGAATGCATGAGTCTTTCCTAGCCAGCTCCACGTCTTATGTGCGTTAGAGCATCGGGGGGTGCGGTGTGAGGTCCAGTGGGCCTCCTGGTCTCACGAAGGACTTGCCAGATGTGGTCACCTGACTGCAGAGTCTACCTGGATGGAGGGGGCCAAAGAGGAGGCACACCTGCAGGAAGACGTGTGCGACAGCCGCAGTGTGTCCAGTGGCGGGAAAGGGAAAAGTGGCGTTAAAATCCAAGCATCCTATTTTAGGAGAGCCTTAACAGATCTTTTGAGAACTTCTTACTTTTACAAATGAAAACATCCAGCTCGTCGTCGGAAGCAGATTAACGGATGAGCTAGGGAAGCAGAAGTGTCAGCCCCCACCCCAGCCGGATTTGCAGGGCGTCCTGCTGGGATCTGATGGGGAGGTAGGAGAAGACCCAGGAGGGTGCCCCGGAGTGGGAGCGGCTGCCAGGTTGTTGCCCAGGCCCCATCAGGGAGGCCTGAAGAGGAGCCTGTTCCCTCTGGAACGCAAGGGGTTCGTTCACGCCCCACACTAAAGAGAGCTTGAGGAGCACGGGGATTTCCGGTGTAAACAGCAGCAGGCAGGGTGAGAGGCTCCATCAGAAGCAGCAGTGCCAATGTCTAGTAACGAATAAATGAACAAAAAAACAGCAAAGGGAACCATGAGCTAGGACCCCCTCAGGGACTATCCAGATTCCTGGGGATGCAGTCACGGCGAGCAGGAGAAGCCAGGGTGCCCACCGTGCCCACCCCGTCACGCCACCTGGCTCCCAGAGGCCTCTCTGCTCCTGGGGCTTCCCGTGCGGCTTGCCCTGGGATGGGAGAGGACGCGGGAGCTGATGATGCTGGAGCTGATGACACCGGGGTTAAAGTCCCCGCTGCTCCTTCTCCCACTGAACCTAGGAACATCATCAGCAAACACAGCAGTTCACAACCACAGAGTTCTGGGATGAGCAACAATTACTGGTGATTGTCTTAGACGTTCTAGGGCTACAAAAACAAATACCATACCTCGGGCAGCGTAGAAACCAGAAACTTATTTCTCCAAGTTCTGGAGACTGGAAGTCCGAGACCAAGGCGCCAGCAGATTCGGCGTCAGGCCAGGGCTGCACTGTGGTTGGTAGACAGCGCCTTCTCACTCTGTCCTCACACAGGAGAAGGGGTGAAGGAGCTCTCTGGGTCCCTGTTATAGGGGCACGGATCCCATCACGAGGCCTCCTCACTTCCCACATGCCCCTCCCCCTCACACCATCCCGGTGAGGGTCAGGATTTCAGTGCACGCGTTTTCAGGGGACACGGTCAGGCAACAGCAATGATTATTTAGAATTTTATGAATATTCTGTTATAATTATGAGATGCAAACATCACATCAAAAAAAATAATAACTTAGACCAGTGGTGTTGATGAAGAATACTGAAAATATTTTTATACTGAGATAGGATTTCCCCAAAAACAACCACTAATATCCCCAGTTGAAAACGTATTACGATCAAGTTCTGCTATGAATTTTCCCGTTTTCTTCAAAAAAAATTTTAAAACATGTATTACAAAAACAATATCTAGAAAGCTTAATTATATTAGTGCAGATATTAAAGAGATATTTCTAATAATTATGTAATCTGCCTGCGCTAGTAGAGTGTTTCTAGATATATCCCTAACACATATCTGCTCTCAGCAGATGGGGGAGCCAGAAGGGAGATGGTTTCCCCTGGAGTCGGGCGCGCGCTCCTCTGACTACCCCAGCCAAACTCCACCTTATTTTGCTGGCCATCACACCACTTAAGGACAGGGTCCGTCTAACACTTAATATACAGGTGGAATACAATATTATATATAGAGAGAATAAACATGTATGTTATATACATATATAAAACATTATAGGCCAGGTGCAGTGGCTCATGCCTGTAATCCTAGCACTTTGGGAGGCCGAGGTGGGTGGATCACCTGAGGTCAGGAGTTGAAGACCAGCCTGGCCAATATGGTGAAACCCTGTCTCTACTAAAAATACAAAAATTAGCCAGGCATGGTGGCACACACCTGTAATCCCAGAGGCCATAATCCTGTAATCAGGAGGGTGAGGCAGGAGAATCACTGGAACCCAGGAGGCGGAGGCTGCAGTGAGCCAACGTCGTGCCACCGCACTCCAGCCTGGGTGACAGAGCAAGACTCTGTCTCAAAAAAAAAAAACACACACACACACACACATTATATACAGAAGTTTTTCACCTCACCCATAGTTAAGTGCCAGACGGCCCCTGGCCTGTAGCACAGTGAGGACTCCGGTTGACCCGCATGTCCAGGAGCCCCTGGGAGGGAGGGAAGACCCCTCAGAGGCTGAGGAGTTGTGAGGAAGCCGAGGCACGGGACTGCATGGAAGAGGCGCTCCGCACACAGGACGTGCCATCTTCAGCAAACAACCAACAGGACAGAAAAGGAGGCAGAGGCGCCTTCCTGCCCCGGAGGCCACCGGCCACGTCTGCCACATGTGCTCTGAAGAGCTGAGACTCATCCTGACGTCGACAAACCAGTGGCTGAGAAAAGTGAAGAGACACCGGGAAGTTTGAAAACAGATTGAATAGCTGGTGATATTAGAAAACTGTCTAAAAACTGTGGGTGAGATAAGGAGATTGTGGTTATGTTTTCACCCTTGAGACTGGGGAAGCAGGAGGGGCACAGGTGACTAGCCTGGAGAGACAGCTAAGTTTGGGGTGAGTTCATTATTCTGCTCTCTTTACTTTTGTACATTTGAAATTAACTTTTAAACCCAACCTTTCTATAAGCTTGATGCTTCCCATAATAAAGAAGATTTCTAAGCAACATTATCGCTCTATAAAAGTTTCAAAAAGCTCTGAAAGTTATACAATGAAGGGCAAACTTCCTCTGCTCTCAGAGCCCCAGCTCCCAAGATCCCCCCTGAGAGGCAGCTCCAGCCGAGCACCCATGACCAGCGCTCACCACATGCATGAGTACACGGACACACACATGCACACGCACATGCACCCCGTGTGCATAACTGTCATACTGTACGCATTGGTCTTTTTGCTTTTTCTCATTGTCAGACAGCCTTTCGCTGGCAACCAAGCTAGTAAAATAATGCTAGTCTACCGCTTGCTTACCACTGCTTCCCTGCGGGGCTGGGACACTAGACAGTTGACTAATGGCCGTCCTGTGTCTTGTCCACAGCCTGTCAGGATGCCCGAGAGCCACGTCAGCGATGAAGAAGGCAAAGCTTTCTGGAGAGCAGATGCTGACCATCAAACAGCGGGCCAGCAACGGTGAGCACCCCCAGCCCTCGTGGCACACGTGGTCAGGAAGGCCCAGCGGGCACGGCCACGCCAGCTCTGTGTCCTTTAACAGACTCACTTTTCTTAGAAAGCAGGGGCAGGGATAATTCTGGCCCTCTCATCTATAAAGCTAAGCAACTTGAGAAAAAAAGCAGTCTTTCTCAAAACCGTCTCCCCCCTTCACCAACTTCACTACTCGCTGGAATCACAAGCCCAAGTCCTGAGGGTCTCTCCAGCACTGGTCAATTTGCTCCCTGGAACCCCAGTGTGCCCACATTTCTGCCTCTGTCCCTCAGGCCCTCATCTGCAGTTTCTCCATCCAGGAGCAGCTTTGGGGCCCCCCAGGCCACAGATAACAAGGATGGTACCCCCTCCCCTGTTGCCCTCACTCTCCGCATGTCTAGTGCCTGATTTTCTTGATTCCACCTGCAAATCTGTTTTGTTCTGAGGGTGTCTCTTGTCACCAACTGGCACAGGTGTGTAGAGAGTTCTGCAGAGGAAAATTGGGGGCCTCTGGAGGAGCAGGAGAGAGGAGAGCCACTTAAACCCTTAGAAACATGCACAGTCCACTCTCACGACCTGAGGACTCTATTTGCGAGTTCACCTCCCTGCTAAAATTAATTTGTAGACACAGGCAGTGATCTCAGTGCTTTTGTAGTTACTCCTGTGCATTCACAGAGCAGCTGAAGTGTCTGGTGTTCCTAAGTGCAGGGGGCTGTGATGTGCCTCACAGAGAAAACACACACGTTAGCCAGGCTCCCTTCGGACAGGAGTCATGGTTTTGACTGTTGGCTCTGAGTTCAATGTTAAGGAATCCACAGTGTCTATTAAATAAGTTGTCTTTAAATTGGAGCACACATAAAACAGGTGTATTAGTCCATTCTCATACTGCTATGAAGAAATACCCGAGACTGGGTAATTTATAAAGGAAAGAGGATTAATCGACTCAGAGCTCCACATGGCTGGGGAGGTCTCAGGAAACCTACGATCATGGCACAAAGGGAAGCAAACATGTCCTTCTTCACAAGGCGGCAGGAGAAAGAAGTTCAGAGAGAAGTGGGAAAAGCCCCTAATAAAACCTCCAGATCTCATGAGAATTCAGTATCAGGAACAGCATGGAGGTAACCACCCCCATGATTCAATTACCTCCCACCAGGTCCCTCCCAAGACATGTGGAGGTTATGGGAACTATAATTCAAGATGAGATTTGGGTGGGGACACAGCCAAACAATATTAACAGGTTTTTTTATTTTTCAACTGACAAAAATGGGACCAGAGGCTGGCAGGAGCTTGGCCCCTTGTTTCCAGAAGCAGTGATCCTGCTCTCAGCCTGTGAGCAGGTAACTTTACAGCGCATGGCCCCTGGGAATAATGAGATCAGCTGTAACCTGTAGCCACTGAGCAGACTGGTCCCCTTCACAGCAGAAGCCCAGCCTCCCCTTCTCAGCTCTCACTTGCAAGATGCACCCCTAATTTTGTATTTCTAAAAGGAGCCTGCAAAGCTCTCCAAGCACCACAAAGCACGGGATGCCCTGGGCTGAAGGCTCCCAGACCTATGATGCACAGATCCGTCCTGTAAAGCTGACCCTGGGCAGAACCTGGGACCTCCTGCTGTACGTTTACCAAAGGGCACCTCCTCCCCAAATCCACCGAGTGAGCCACACCTGAGCAGCTCCCAAGCATGCAGGCACGAAGCCCCTGGCCACAGCCATGGGGGTCTCCTCTCATCTGTTATTGGTGGTCCTGAGGACAGCATGAGAGATGCCTGCATGTCCCACGTGTGTGCCTGCAGGATTCCCTGTGCCAGCAGCCAGCACAAACTATTCCTCAACACGTGGCCCATTGTTCACCAGAAAGGTCATCAGCTTCCTGATATTGGTCCTCAGAGTCTGGGGCTCCTGGAGGCATCCTGCCTCCCAGGCTGCTCCTGTCAGTTTCTACCTTCCAAATACCCTGACCCACCCGCACAACCTCTCCCTGCGGGTGCAGTCCCAAGCAGCCAGTGTAAGGACCCTGCTTTTGAGATACCAGGATAGCCAACGTTCGCTTCCCAGTTAGTATGGAGCAGTGTTCCTTGCCAGAAAGAAAACATTCCCTGAGCTCCATCCACATGCCAGGCGCTTTTCAAAATACTTAGAGGGCATTTCACCCCTGAATAACCCTGGATTAAAGCGGAAATCCTTAGACAATTGATCTGAGTCCATGTGCCTTTGTTCCCCATTAATGAAGGACGTGGCGGTTAGGTTAGGTAGTCCAGTTCAAAACAGAAAAGGAAAGAAAGCATGGAGAGAACAAATCTGCCGACCCTAGAGGAGGAGCCATTCACACCTGGGCTAGTCCACCTGGGCAGCGGTGGGCAGATCCCTGAGGTGGCCGTCTCTTCGTTGTCGGGCCTGAGTCGACATTTAGGGCACTAGACATTCCCATTACTGCCGCACACAAGGAGTTAATTCACAAAAACAGGTGCTAACTCGGAGGGATGAAGATAAGCAGTTGGTCTGTGACTCTAAACTAGAGGAACCAACAACTGGGCTTCATCCCACCAGAAAGCAGCCAGGGCACAGGCACTCCAGGGTCACCGGCCACCCGCTGGGCCCAGCTCCTGCTGCTGGCCAGCCTTCAGCCAGGTCGCTGCATTTCACCCGAGCTGCTGGACACACAGTTCGTGTAGTGCTAAGTTTCAGGACAGAAACAGTTCCCCTTCTGCAGATCCTAACGCACGCACGTCCACGGGTGAAAAAGAGGAGCTGCAGGTCACTGGGAGAACAGGTGGTGGAAGTGGGTCCCACCCAGGTCTTCCTAAGTCCAGGTGGGTGCTGACGCCTGGGGCTGTTGATTCCTGACACTGTTGGCACCAAACCGAGAGAGTTCTTACCGACCCCCAGAGCACAGTTGTGTGCCCAGGCATCATTTCCGTGTATGTGTAGCTAATCCAGGAAAGGGGATCTTTCCTGCTGCTCTTCAGAGGACAGAGGCACAGCATCCAATTTCTGCTGCCGTGGTACCATTCTTCGCGTCCAAAGCTCTATGTTCCTGTTGCCTTTGCCACAGATGTGGAAAAGACAATCCCTCTCTTTCTTTTTTTGGACTGGATCTCACTCTGTCACCCAGGCTGGAGAGCAGCAGCACGATCTTGGCTTACTGCAGTCTCCGCCTCCCAGGGTCAAGCGATCCTCCCACCTCAGCCTCCTGAGTAGCTGGGACTACAGCTGTGCACCACCACACCCAGCTAATTTTTGTATTTTTGGTAGAGATGGGACTTCGCCATGTTGCCCAGGCTGCTCTCAAACTCCTGAGTTCAAGCAATCTACCTGCCTCCGCCTCTCAAAGTGCTAGGATTACAGGCGTGAGCCACCGTGCCTGGCCTTAAATATTTTAATAGAGACGAGATCTCACTATGTTGCCCACTAGGTTGCTCTTGACCTCCTGAGCTCAAGCAATCTGCCCACCTCAGCCTCCCAAAGTGCTGGGATTACAGGCATGAGCCACCATGCCCAGCCTTCTTTTCTTTCATATCCTGAGTGTAAAGCCTTTCCTGGGGTCATTTTCTCACGAGATGCTCAGCAGCTTCCCTGCGTGTGAGGCCCAGATACTGTGCGGGACAGAGAAGCCACTGGGACCCACCGTGAGGCACTGACTCGGCCAGGGAGGCCCCTGGCACCGGATTTTAGTTCTTTCTCTTGAGCATTTGTCTGACAGGGAAGTAGCTGTTCCAGATGTCCTTGAGGTTCCCTTCTGGCTCTAAAGTATTTTTCTTTCTTTCTTTTTTAAGTTTAGGGACGAGCCTACTCTCGTGTCTCTCCCCGACAAGGATCACCTTATTTTCTTTATCCGTGGAGTGATCTCATCACGCATTAGCACTCAGCTCTGCCTGAGCAGCCAGGGTGACCCTGTTAGTGAATCTCCCTTCAGAACCCTTTTGCAGTTCGCCGTACGCCTCTTAGCGCCTTGGCACCTTGGCTGAAGTTGTACAATCAGTGGCTTTTTGGGGGGTTAGTGGGGGCAGGGGCAGTGTTTAGGAGAGAAGGAAATAAGATAATGCTTTTTCTTTCCTTTTACTATCACAGCAGAAAGCAAGCTAGGGAAAGGAGCTCTAACCTCCATCGAGCCCCGAAAACATGAAGCACTTTGTCAGGAACTTCATCTACTTATTTCGCTTAATATTCCTGAGAGCTCCAAAGTGTGGGAACTCACATTTCTACTTCAGCTGTAAGGAAGGAGAACGAAATTCCAGGAGGCTTGGAAATTCCACCAGGCCATTAGTGAGAGTGACCAGTGCTGGCCGGGTTCACCATGGGACGCTGGTCTCTCAAGCGTTACCAGGATCCTGAAATAAATCAAAATCTTCCAGGACCACGTTATGCTAATTTGAGTAGGATTTTTTTGCTTGTTTGGTGTGGTGTCCAGTGGGTGGATTTTCTGGCTCTGAGATGCTGCTTTTCAGCTGGGGCCCTCCCTGCTCGGGCCAGTTTTTTACAAAAGCAGTTTCTTCCTGAGGGCTTACAGGCCAACTGGTGGAATGTATTATAAAACCCTGTTTGTGGCTGGGCACAGTGGCTTACGCCTGTAATCCCAGCACTTTGGGAGGCTGAGGCAGGCAGATCACCTGAGGTCAGGAGTTCGAGACCAGCCTGGCCAACATGGTGAAACCCCATCTCTACTAAAAATACCAAAAATTAGCCAGGTGTAGTGGCAGGCGCCTGTAATCCCAGCTACTCAGGAGGCTGAGACAGGAGAATCGCTTGAATCCAAGAGGTAGAGGCCGAGGTCACGCCATTGCACTCCAGCCTGGGTAACAAGAGCAAACTCCATCTCAAAACAAACAACAACAACAACAACAAAATTCTAGTTTCAGCCTAACCATCCACAAAGTGAGGCTCAGCTCAGAGGCCCCATCAACCCCAGGGACTGCTTCCTGGGCCACTCACTGCCCTGCTGCAGGGGGAAGGGAAATTCCCACCCAACCCAGAGCTCTCCTCTCCCTGAGGGGACTTCACACGTGCCTGGGGGCTCGTAGGCTGTCCCAGGGATGTGGCTGTGGACAGCTCTGCAGAATTAGTTTGCAGGCCCTCCTCTTCCACATTCCCTCATCCTCCAGAATCTTATGGGCCGGGTATGCCTCTGTGACCTGCCAGTTCTTCCTGGCACCGTTTCCCCGTCTCCCTCCTCCCCCTCACAAAGGAATGGCATGCTGTGTGGAGCCGCAGTGGGCAGCCGCAGGACTGAGATGTTCCCAGGCTCCCACAAAGGGCTGGTGGTGACCACTTGGGCCTGAGGGTGGTCCCCCAGGACAGAGCAGAGCTATGGAAGTAATATCCACCCATCCATCACTCCCAGAACAAAACTAGAGATGAAAGGTTGTCATGGGACCCGTGTCAAGACTTTTGTTTGGATTTAAAATGACACTGACTTCTGTCAGAACAGTTGACCTGATCTGGCAGATCAGTTAGATAACCAAGCCTGATAGGCCAGTTAGTTTGACATTTCTCATAAATTATTCAAACTAAACATCCCCGTCCAAGGTTTTTGATAGAAACATATTGAAAGGCCTCTGCAAGATGGGATCCCTAGGAACGTGCTTGAGAAATTTGCCCGTGACGGCTGTAGACAGTGGAAGCGTCACCAGGTCCAGTGTTCTGAGGGCCTCCTTCACACGGAGGGGTTCTAAAGGCATTTGGATGCTTGCAGTTTAACAGAAGCTTATGGGGAATGCTTTTTAAATGATACATTCATTCATAATTTAGTTGCTTTATGAATTGGGATGTTTTTGCATTAGGGGGTATTTTTATCTTGGGGGTATAATTTTTTTTTTTTCTCATTTCACTAAAAGCAGCATCTAAGGCCCAATCCCACTGATCCGTCACTTTCTCTTGCTCTCATCTTTCTGACGTCTCGGTAGAGAGGAGCCTCCACCTCTGTCCTGCTGATGTCAGCAGGGGTTTGGGGTGCTTTCAGGCCTCAGACTCTGGTTGATTGCACCCCTTCTTCCCTTCTGTCTGCAAAGCTTGAAAACAGCATCTACCTACTGGGAGCCTCCTAGGCCTGGATACATTTTCCATTAGTTTTGAGTAAAGATCCATTGTGGTGCTGTAGAACCAATGAGAACAGCAATCTCAAATCCTGAGTTTTCTAGGGTGATTGCGTTTGCCAAACTCCTGCTCTCCTTCTGTGTACACCCAATTGTGTGAGGTCAAGTGGTCACAAACAGAGAGGAATCTCCATATCTTTGGCGTTGGCAGTGTAATGTTGCCAGTAACCAGACACAGCCGGTCAGGGAAGCAGGTGTCCAGAATGTCCTTTGTAAATACGGGCATCTGGGCCCTGTGCCCAGCTATGCCAGGACTGATCCATGTGCCCCGTGGACCTCAGCAGGGCAGCTGTCACCCACCAGGGACACTCAGATGGTCAGGTACACACCTGGCTGAGGTCGTCATTCTGGCAGAGTTTACAAATTGGGAATTCTGTTAGTTAATACATATTTTTTTAATAATTCAGAATGAGATTTTTTTATTCGCTAAATGTCGAATATTCAGAGAGCCCTTTTGTGGCCATCTCCCTCCAGCCAGTCCCCATGTCCCTCTCCCACTTCCCACAGCTTCCTGTTGGTGGATGAGGTGAGGTCATCCTCAGCATTTGCTGGACTGCATTTGTGGTTACATGTCTGTTGCCCATTTTCCGACCCAGAACCTAAGCTGAGTGAAGGCAGGGAGGGCCTGGCCTTGTTGGTGAATGTGCCTGCAGAGCCTGGCCCCAAGCCTCGGGTGTTTGCAGAATGTCTGATGCAGAGAGCGAGTTGGGAGAGAGAACAAAGGCAGGAGAAAATAGGCCAGGCTCAGCAGATCAGCACCCAGGACCAGGTGGTTTCTGCCTCGTGTCCCAGGGATATATGTAAGACCCAGGTTAACTGTCCCAGGGAGCTCGACCCTCAGAGTGCCCGGGAGTGTCCTGTGTGTCTCGATTGTTTTTGTGGGGGGACTTAGCTGGGGAAGGGGCAGTGGTAGGGAATAGAAAGACTCAAGATTGTGATGATTTTTTCCTTTCTAATTCAAGAGTCTATTTTCCAAGCAAATTCAATTACAAATGTAAAAGGAACAAAGAAAACTCCCAAAATTTTAACTCTAATATTTTTGTATATAATAGTTTTAACATACTAATATTCATTATTACAGGTATAGAAAATGATGAAGAAATCAAACAGTTAGATGAAGAAATCAAGGAGCTAAATGAATCCAATTCCCAGATGGAAGCCGATATGATTAAACTCAGAACTCAGGTAACAGTTTTTGAAGCCCTCAATTTTAGCTCTAACACATGCTATTATACCAGAGATACATGGCATGAAATCGGCTTTTAGGAGAGCTGTCGTTTCCGCTTTCTTTGCTCTTTTACTTCCTTTATTTTTCCACCTTATGATGTTGATCTTCCACGGACACCATTCCATGGCCGTGTTCGCTGTAGCAGGGGCCATGGTTCTCTCGTTTTCAGTCTGCACCTGTGTCTGTGTTTTTTAATAAAGTGCATTTGTGAATAGGCATTTTCAGAGGATCACCTGTTCCTGCAAACAATGAGGGTTTTCCTTCCAAGATACTTCAGGTCCTTGTGTTATTTAATCACTATATTAAATGGATAGCGACAGCCGAGGTTCCCAGAATTTAAAACAAGGAGTGCCTGCCACATAGGACTCCTGGGTGTCTGGGGTTTGGGGAAGCAGCCCCAGTGACTTGCGGCTGCAGAGCCTGGGGTTGGGAAGAGAGAGAAGTGGCAGCTGGCAGAGCAGCTGTGGTCACCTAACCCCCTCCGTGCCCACAAGCAGCCCACAGGATAAACATCCTCAGCCTCATCTTAAACATACAGCTTCTAAGACAGAGAGGCAGCTTCCTCAGCCAAGCCGAGGCCACAGAGGCCAGGCTGGACCCTGTCTGACCGTGAGCCTTGTGCCTGGCATCCCCCACCTTGCTGCGTTAGGGTCCCAGTCGCCTAAGTACACTCTGGGAGTGGAATTTATTTGCTGACCACCCGACCATCACATTGCCCACAGGGTGAGCCAAGGTGTCCTGTCTTCTTAGAAATGAGGTCTCCATTCCGGCCCCTCCCCGGCAGGCCGTGGTGTGATGAGGTTCTCAGAGGATGCTGACCAGCCTCCAGGAAGGTTGCTCAGTTTGCTGGGAATGAGCCCAAGGACTGGATGGAAATGAGGATGGTGACACCACCGGCCACCTACGTGATGATGCTGTCCTCCTAACAAACTCTGAGGGGCTCCCTTATTATCCCCCCTCCGTAAATGAAGAGGCTGAGGCTGGGGAAGGTTGAGGGCCTTTCCCGTGGTCAGCGAGGTGTGGTCAATGGCTCTGTTCTGCTCAACAGGTGGTTTCCACCCACTGGGCACAGCTTTCCCAAGGATGGAGACATCCTCTGGGGCTGGGGCCCCACCAAGCAACCGAAAGGGATTTACAGGCCCCCCTGTGGGTACCAAGGATGAGGCCAAGGGCAGGAACTCCCCACAAGGCCATGTGGCTGCTGCCTGGGCATTTTGATGCCAACCTATTTCCCCAGAGGGCATCACTGCCTTGATCTGACCAACCTGGTAGCCCCAGGGGCTGTGTTCAGGCCTTCCTAGAATCTTACATTGGCCTGGCTGGGGCTCACCCAACACAGGTTGGAATTTCCCTTAAGACTTACCCGAATGTTGGGCTTGGGGAATAGAGTAACAGCCTGTGGCATTTCTCAGCCCCGGGACCAGCCGAGGCCATGGAAGCGGCATCTTGGACTGTATAGGAGACTCCATGGCTACCGGAGCACCCACGAGCTGCTGGTTCTGGGAGAGAGTAGGAGGTGACCTAGTCAGCAAAGATTGTTTAACTGGGACAGATCAATTCACCCTTGAGTATTACTCCGTTCTCACACTGCTAATAAACAACCTGAGACTGGGTAGTTTACAAAGGAAGTGGGTTTAATGGACTCACAGTTGTATTCTGTTTATGAGGGCGACAAGCCGAAAATCTTAATTTATTTCCTCCTTCGAATGGCACCTCTCGGGGCACTCTCTGATGAGGCAGAATGTCCTTGTCTGTCCAGGGTGTTGAGTCCGTGGTCTACTGGGGCAACCCAATTCCAACAGGATGCCCTTCAGGAAGCGGGTTCTTCCCACTTTCCAAAACCCCTCCCTCCGCAGTGAAGGCCTGCTGCTCCGTGGCCGTCCATGAGGGACGGATGGCAGCTCTGATGCCAGCTGTGGATGAAGCACTGGGGCTGGGGCTCAGCCGAGGGCTGAGTAGGCTTAGAGGTCATGTCGCCTGGGTCTGAGCCCTAGGAAACAACGCATGTGCCTACGCAGGCTGCTTAGAGCACTCTCTGCACCTGCACAGGCGTGGCCTCCCCCTCAGGAAGCACTCAGGTTTGTGTCCCTTCTCACTGGTTCCTCTGTGCCTTTCTTTATCTCTGAGATGAGTAGTTGCTCCTAACAGCATGTATTTGGACCTAATGTCAAAAATGAATGTGTAGCGTTCACATGTATTCTCACTGACTCGGCTGATGAGAGAGGTGACTTCCCAGATGTGCCCAGGGATGGACCTTCCTCTATTCTAGAAGAGACAGGAATGTGCTGAGCCAGAGTCCCCCAGCTCTGCAGCTCTCAGCGTCGGATGATGAGCTCCAGTCCACAAGTTGTTTTGTGAGCACCAGGCCTGAGCTCGGAGACAGGCGGCTGCTGACGCAGGCAGCTTAGAGCCTGATACTCCTTAAACGGGTTAGACCTGGGGCAAAACTTAACCAGAAAACAATGTGCACCCACAGCCAGGAGCCCTCCTTGCTGTCTGTGCCACGGCCACTGCCCGGGGAGTATGGAGGAGGAACATGGGGCAGGCCAGCTCTCCAGGGCATAACGCGGCCCTGCCTGACGGCCTTGGCCTCCCTGCAGCAGCCTTCACGCCCTTTGCATTTTCCTTTAGAAGGTCCGGACTTTCCCATGCCTCTCAGGCCCTCACACCCTCAGGGAGCATGGCCAGGAAGGGGAACAGGCCCAGATCCCGTGTTTTCTTGTCCACTCTGACCCAAGAGAAAGGCAGACTTCTCCCACTGCCCCATGACATGTTCAAGACACACTGACACGGGGATGCGGGCCTGTGCACAGAGCCCATGCCAGAGATGACACAGGGCTGTAGGCCTGTCCCAAGCCCAAGCCATGAGATAGATGAGAAGTGGATGCCACGGCCCGATGTTCTCTCTGCAATGGGGACAGACGGAAGAACGGTAGAGTCAGTGCTCAGGCCTGCAGCCCGGTGATGAGGGTCCTGCACAGGGAGGGGTCTAGATTTTAATCTGGTAAAGAACAGATCCAAGAGAAGGAGAAAGGAGACTCCGTCCAAACCTTTAAATTTCACGCCTGTGCCGGACGGGGGAGACCCCCGCGCCTGTGCCGGATGCTGCAGAAACCGCCACACCTGTCCTGTGCCCCGTGGTGGGGAGACTGCAGCGCCTGTGCCGGATAAGGGGGAGACCCCCGCGCCTGGGCCGGATAAGGGGAGATGCCCGCGGCTGTGCCGGATAAGGGGGAGACCCCGCGCCTGTGCCGCATAAGGGGAGACCCCCGCGCCTGTGCCGGATTATGGGGAGACCCCCGCGCCTGTGCCGGATAAGGGGAGACCCCCGCGCCTGTGCCGGATAAGGGGGAGACCCCCGCGCCTGGGCCGGATAAGGGGAGATGCCCGCGGCTGTGCCGGATAAGGGGGAGACCCCGCGCCTGTGCCGCATAAGGGGAGACCCCCGCGCCTGTGCCGGATTATGGGGAGACCCCCGCGCCTGTGCCGGATAAGGGGGAGACCCCCGCGCCTGTGCCGGATAAGGGGGAGACCCCCGCGCCTGTGCCGGATAAGGGGGAGACCCTCGCGCCTGGGCCGGATAAGGGGGAGACCCCCGCGCCTGGGCAGGATAAGGGGAGACCCCCGCGCCTGTGCCGGATAAGGGGAGACCCCGGCGCCTGTGCCGGATAAGGGGGAGACCCTCGTGCCTGGGCCGGATAAGGGGGAGACCCCCACGCCTGTGCCGGATGGAAGGAGACCCCCGTGCCTGTGCCGGATAAGGGGGAGACCCCCGCGCCTGTGCCGGATGGAAGGAGACCCCCGTGCCTGTGCCGGATAAGGGGGAGACCCTCGCGCCTGTGCCGGATAAGGGGGAGGCCGCCCCTGCCACTCTCTGCGGAAGGGGTTTTGTGTTACGTCTCAAGCCCAGGAGTGCTCTTACTAAAACTTGGAAAGGTTTTTTTCACTGTTCAGTTGTGAGAATTCAAATTAGGACAAACGCAATTTTATTTCATTGAGAAGATTAGTTTTCCAATTTGGAATGTGTTTAAACACTATTTGGGGTCCAATTAGTGCGACCAAATACAATTCCTATGTGGCTGAAAAATCCGTTCTTATGCTTGGCAGCTTGAAGAGTGGGTCTCGGGGACTTCACGCCACACAAACGCAATCAGAAGTCCCGACACCGGCCGGGCGCGGGGGCTCCCGCCTGTAATCCCAGCCCTTTGGGAGGCCGAGACGGGCGGATCACGAGGTCAGGAGACCGAGACCATCCTGGCTAACAGGGGGAAACCCTGTCTCTACTAAAAATACAAAAAAAAAAAATTAGTTGGGCGCGGTGGCGGCGCCTGTAGTCCCAGCTGCTCGGAAGGCTGAGGCAGGAGAATGGCGTGAACCCGGTCAGGCTTCCTCCCGGGGTGGCCCAGCACCAGCAGAACGGCCGAGGTGTCTGTGGGATCTGCTGTTTCCCCAACTCCATTCAACTGGATTCAGTGTGGCCTCAGCTTCAGGGGCTGGGGCACCCACGCCGGGCACACCCACGCCCCGGTTCTGGACTCCAAGATTCCCCAGATACATCTCATCCGATTCAACTCAGTTCCCACCAGACCCCAGATCAGAGACCAGAAAAGCTTGCCCTTGGCCCCAGGGGACGCCCAGAAGTTGCTTGTTATCAGAATCCGGAAGAACAGAAGACTGCCACTGAGGAAGAGAGAGCAGGGGACTCAAGTGCTGGGCGCGGCCCGGGCAAGCGGCGTTTGTGTGAACTACATGAGTGCTGAGGGCCTGAGTTCGAGACCCCACCGTGGGGGACTGGAGCAAGGAGACCGAGGAGAGATGATGGGAGTCCTGCAGACACGGGAGGTGGAGAAGGGAAAAGAGCACTCCCGGCACAGGAAACAGCAGGAGCAGGAGGAGAATGGCTCAGAGCTGGCTGGGAGGCTGGGATGTTGACCCCCGTGGCTCAAACAGTGCAGGCATTTGTCAGGGAGGTGGGGGCGGGGGTATTTGAGTATAAAAGGGAGCTCGTGTTTTCAGGCCAGGCTATTCTCACAAGAAACCCCCCAGCTCCTGGTGCGAGGGCCCAGATGGACCAGCATGAACAGCCCTGTGAAGCTTGACTTCTTCTAAGGTTGGCAGCTCAGTTAATCCCACAGCCTGCACCACTTTCAGATGATGGCTGTTCTCCCTGGAGCTAAGCCTCTCTGCGGTCCAGCCTCCCTGGTCAGCACCGGCATGGGCAGGAGCCCGTCCTCCCTGCACGAGGACACTTTCCTTGGGGTTACGCCCTTCCACCGCCCCACTGCTAACGCCTTGCGATTCCCACCCATTTTACTCTTCTTCCGGAAATGTTTTCTAAACACATCACGCCATCCAGGTACTTAGTCTAGACCAGGTATTGGCAAACATTTTCTACAAAGGACCAGATGGCAAATATTTTAGGCTTCTGGGCCACGCAGTTGTGTTGCAGTGTGACAGCCTCACAACACATGTGTGAGTGTGACCCTGTTTCAACACAGCGTCACATGGTTCTACAGTTGGAACTTAATAGCTCTTCTGTGTTACAAAATGCTGTTATTCTTTTGTTTTTTTCTTACCACTAAAAACCGCAAATGCCATTCTTAGCTCAGTCTTAGCTTTCAATGTCAGGCCCTGGGCTAGATTTGACCTTTCTCTGCTCCAGGTGTGGTCAGAGGCTGCGCAGTCTAAGAAATGCTGAGGTCCAGAAGGACAGAGGGTGTGGCCAAGTCTGTAAAAATGTGGGTTTGGACCTAGACTGGCCATCAGGCTGCTGCTGACGCGGGAACTTTCTTGGGAAGATCCGGGAATGCACTGCTTCCTAGCAGCCTGAAAAACTTTTGGTGTTTCTTAAAACAATCAAAAACAGGACCCACGGTCGTCAGAGGGCTCCCCACTTTACCACAGGCGACTCGATGGTTCTAGAAATGCAGACTCAGATTCGCCAGTGCACATCGCTGACGATGGCAGAGGTGGCCGGCCCAGCTCCCAGCCAGGCCCCCAGACCCACTCGTGACACAGGCCCCTCCCCGTGTAAGCACCTGTGATCAGGGACGCCTTCCGAGTGCCAGGAACCATGTACCGTGGCTGCTGTGGGTTGGGTTTGGAAGAGAGACACCGGCCTCTGTGGCCCTCCCCAGCCTGCTCAGCCCCATCCTCAGAGGAGGCCTGGCGTATGAGGGGCTGGGCGGAGCCCCTGCATCACCTTGCTCGGCAGCGCTGTCTCCCATGACACCACAGCGTGCTGGCCAGCTCCAAGATGTTCTGAGAGGGCTCTCCTTTACTCTGGGCCCCTAAGACTGGGTCAGAGGCCCCAGGAATAACAAATGTTTTCTCACTGCAAACATGCCTCACATCTCAGTGTGAGTGTATGTTGTGGGCAAGGAGCATTACTCCCATTTTCCAGAAAAAGAGTCCACAATTTGCCTGGCTAGGATAGTAAGGAACGGGTAACAGTGACCCTGAGACACAGCTTCTTGCCACCCTGGAGGAAGGCCTCAGGCAAGCAAACGTGTCCCGTGTGAGAAGCCCGGGGCCCTGTGTGTGTGGGCTGGAGATGCAGGAGATTCAGGGGCCGGGGGGTGTGCTTGAGGGAGGTAAGGCTGTGAGACCTGGCAGATACCCATCAGTTCTGGTTTTGGGTCTCCAGGCATCCCCTCTGACCTTGGACTGGGCTCACCACACAGCCTGGTTCAGCAGATGATCATTTTGGCCAGGGCTTTGATGGGATGTTTGTTCAAACTGCATATTTTGTTCCACTGCTAAGTGGATTCAACACAATGAGATTTGTTCCATTTTGAGAAAATCAAAGCATTTATAAGCACGGAAGCCCCCCACCCCCACCCCAGCCACAGACCCGGGTAACATGGGAAGGAACAGCCTAACTCCTGAGTCTCACAGAGAGTCCTGAGCACAGGAGCATGTCTCTGCCTCTGCAGAAGGGGCTAGACTTTCCAGCAGGGAACATAGGTTGAAGAAGGAATGGATCTAAAATGTGTCCCCATGAATTTTGCTGGGGACGACGAGACAGGGTGCTACCCCTGCCTTGGGCACCCCACAGGCTGCTTCTCTGCTAAGCCGGGGGAGCAGCTGGACTTCCCTTTACTCTGAGCCCCAAAGACCAGGTCAGAGGCCCCAGGAATAACAAATGTCTTCTCACTGCAAACACACCGCACCTGCCAGTGTGAGTTCGTAATGCAAGGAGCATTATGCCCATTTTCCAGAAAAAGAGCCCACAGTTTGCCCGGCTAGGATAGGAAAGAATAGCCAGAAGCACCTCTGAGACACTCAACCAGAGGTGAGCTGGGCTGGGCTCATCCAGGAGGGCCCGCTGAGGGCCGGCAATGGGGAGGCCTGTGCAGGGTTCCCTGAGCACAGACAAGGGGCTGAGGGTCCTGGAGCAGCGGCCATCTAGGAAAGCCACCGGGTGCACAGGGCAGGAGCCACCATCTGCTCAGGGAGGTGCCCATCCTGCTGCTGGCCTTCCCCCTGCGTGGGCCCTTTAACAACCTCGGGACCTGGGCAGTGGCGCCTCACCCGAGATTAGATTCCATCATAGAAAACCTATGTCTCTTTACACTGACATCATCTCTAGTGAGGTCCCAGCCACAGCTGCCACCAGCTGTGAGTGCAGGCACGTGGCCGCCCAGGAAGGGTTACAGAACGCTCTGGAAGACGAGCACGAGGCACGCAGCCCTTCGGGGCCCACCCAGGAGTCGTGGGAGGGCAGGCATCCACTCCTGAGCCTGCAAGGGGGCAGCTGGGAGGGGAACAGTAATTTGATAAATAATCCCAAGGAACACAAATGAGAAGGTCACCAAGGACGTGCATGGAAACAAAGCTGTGTGATTTCGGTGGGTTCTCCACAGGGCACCATCCCTGCAAGAATGGTGGGGGCTGCGATTCCTTCCAAGGAGAAGGCCCACCCTCCCCACTTCATCCTGGAGGGTATCTCCAAGGGGCACCAGTTTTCTAACAGAGGGTCTGTGCCTGGGGCTGGTGGGAGAACCCGGGATTTGACCCAGTACAGCCAAGGGAGGGCCAGAACATAGAAGACAGGACCAAGAGGGAGAGGAGGAGAGACTCTCATGAGAGGACTTGGGAATGACACGTTGGGGAAGGAGCGGAGAGGAGCGGGTAGGCCAGGCCAGCCCTGGACTCTGCGGGTCAGCTCGGTCTTCCAGAGAGAAGCCCCAGATCACGCACGGCAGAGGCACCCCTGGGTGGCCGAGGCCGACACCCCCACGGACAGGGCAGCTCCCTGCCTGCTGCGTGTGAAGTTAGTCCTGTGCCGTTAGAGGCCCTGACCTTGACCTTGATGATACTTAAATTATCTCTGGAATATGCAAGGAAGGGTCCGCGGTGGGCCTTTTTCCTTAGAGAAATGCAGGAAGACCACCCTGTGGGCACAGTGCCAGCCCGGTGCCATCTGAAGAGATAGTGACACCCCCACACAGAAATGAGCATTGGAGGACTTAGCTGTGGCAGAATTTGATTCAGGCTAGAAAGGAGAAGTATTCGCATCAAGTCAGTAAAACACTAAGCCCCCACACACTGCAGTCCCGTCAGGCCAGCTGAGAGAACAGGATGGCGCAAGGAAACAGTCCCACTTCCCCAGTTGTCAAGTGCAGTGAATCCAAAGCATAGACAGCAGGTCCTTAAACGGCAAGCGCTCACCACTGAAGCCTTTTTCTTTCTTTCTTTCTTTTTTTTTTTTTTTTGTGAGATGGAATCTTGCTCTGTC